>NW_024743863.1:0-20409 GCF_018991925.1 Homarus americanus | reverse complement strand
CTCACTACAGAAAGTACCTACAAGGATAGGTCCTGGTAGGGACAGAGGAACACTCACTACATAAAGTATCTAGAAGGATAGGTCCTGGAAGGGACAGAGGTACACTCACTACAGAAAGTATCTACAAGGATAGGTCCTGGCAAGGATAGAGGTACACTTATTACAGAGAGTATCTACAAGGATAGGTCCTGGCAGGGATAGAGGCACACTCACTACAGAAAGTATCTACAAGGAGAGGTCCTGGCAGGGATAGAGGTACACTCACTACAGAAAGTATCTACAAGGATAGGTCCTGGCAGGGATAGAGGTACACACACTACAGAAAGTATCTATAAGGATAGGCCCTGGCAGGGATAGAGGTACACTCACTACAGAAAGTTTCTACAAGGATAGGTCCTGGCAGGGATAGAGGCACACTCACTACAGAAAGAGCCTCCATAAGGAGAGGTCCTGGCAGGACAGAGAGGCACACTCACTACAGAAAGTATCTATAAGGATAGGTCCTGGCAGGGATAGAGGCACACCCTACCTCACAGAAAGTACTCCACAAGGATAGTTCCTGCAGGATAGAGGCACACTCACTACAGAAAGTATTCACAAGGAGAGGTCCTGTAGGGATAGAGGTACACTCACTACAGAAAGTATATACAAGGATAGGTCCTGGCAGGGATAGAGGTACACTCACTACAGAAAGTATCTATAAGGATAGGTCCTGGCAGGGATAGAGGTACACTCACTACAGAAAGTATCTACAAGGATAGGTCCTAGCAGTGATAGAGGCACACTCACTACAGAAAGTATCTATAAGGATAGGTCCTGGCAGGGATAGAGGAACACTCACTACAGTAAGTATCTACAAGGATAGGTCCTGGCAGGGATAGAGGTACACCTACCACAGAAAGCATTCCACAAGGATAGGGTCCCAGCAGGGATAGAGGCACACTCACCACAGAAAGTATCTATATGACAGCTCCAGCAGGACAGAGGCACACTCACTGGCCAGTATCTACAAGGATAGGTCCTGGCAGGGACAGAGGCACACCACACTGGGCAGAAAGTATTCAAGGATAGGTCCTGGCAGGGATAGAGGCACACCACCACAGAAAGTATTCACAAGGACAGGTCCTGGCAGGGATAGAGCACACCTACTGCTAAAAAAAGTATTTGCCAAAGGATAGGTCCTGGCAGGGACAGAGGCACACTCACTACAGAAAGTATCTACAGGGATAGGTCCTGGCAGGGATAGAGGTACATTCACTACAGAAAGTATCTACAAGGATAGGTCCTGGCAGGGATAGAGGTACACTCACTACAGAAAGTATCTACAGGGATAGGTCCTGGCAGGGACAGAGGCACACTCACTACAGAAAGTATCTATAAGGATAGGTCCTGGCAGGGACAGAGGCACACTCACTACAGAAAGTATCTACAAGGATAGGTCCTGGCAGGGACAGAGGCACACTCACTACAGAAAGTATCTACAAGGATAGGTCCTGGCAGGGATAGAGGCACACTCACTACAGAAAGTATCTATAAGGAGAGGTCCTGGCAGGGATAGAGGCACACTCACTACAGAAAGTATCTACAAGGATAGGTCCTGGCAAAGATAGAGGTACACTCACTACAGAAAGTATCTATAAGGATAGGTCCTGGCAGGGATAGAGGTACACTCACTACAGAAAGTATCTACAAGGATAGGTCCTGGCAGGGATAGAGGCACACTCACTACAGAAAGTATCTACAAGGATAGGTCCTGGCAGAGATAGAGGTACACTCACTACAGAAAGTATGTACAAGGATAGGTCCTGGCAGGGATAGAGGTACACTCACTACAGAAAGTATCTACAAGGATAGGTCCTGGCAGGGATAGAGGCACACTCACTACAGAAAGTATCTATAAGGATAGGTCCTGGCAGGGATAGAGGTACACTCACTACAGAAAGTATCTACAAGGATAGGTCCTGGCAGGGATAGAGGCACACTCACTACAGAAAGTATCTACAAGGATAGGTCCTGGCAGGGATAGACGCACACTCACTACAGAAAGTATCTATAAGGAGAGGTCCTGGCAGAGATAGAGGTACACTCACTACAGAAAGTATCTACAAGGATAGGTCCTGGCAGGGATAGAGGCACACTCACTACAGAAAGTATCTACAAGGATAGGTCCTGGTAGGGACAGAGGAACACTCACTACAGAAAGTATCTACAAGGATATGTCCTGGTAGGGACAGAGGAACACTCACTACAGAAAGCATCTACAAGGATAGGTCCTGGCAGGGGATAGAGGTACACCTACCACAGAAGTATCGCCAAGGATAGGTCCCAGGGACAGAGGCACACCTCACCACAGAAAGTATCTACAAGGATAGGTCCTGGTAGGGACAGAGGCACACCACCACAGAAAGCCCACAAGGATAGGTCCTGGTAGGGACAGAGGCACACACTCACTCTGTGAAAGTATTCAAGGCGATAGGTCCTGGTGATAGGGAGGAACACCTACCACAGAAAGTGTTCTGCAAGGATAGGTCCTGGGCAGGGATAGAGGCACTCACTCAGAAAGCATTCACACAGATAAAGTCCTGGTAGGGCTAGAGGCACACTCACAACAGAAAGTATCTACAAGGATAGGTCCTGGCAGGGATAGAGGTACACTCACTACAGAAAGTATCTACAAGGATAGGTCCTGGTAGGGATAGAGGCACACTCACTTCAGAAAGTATCTACAAGGATAGGTCCTGGCAGGGATAGAGGAACACTCACTACAGAAAGTGTCTACAAGGATAGGTCCTGGCAGGGATAGAGGCACACTCACTTCAGAAAGTATCTACAAGGATAGGTCCTGGTAGGGACAGAGGCACACTCACTACAGAAAGTATCTACAAGGGTAGGTCCTGGCAGGGATAGAGGAACACTCACTACAGAAAGTATCTACAAGGATAGGTCCTGACAGGGATAGAGGCACACTCACTTCAGAAAGTATCTACAGGGATAGGTCCTGGTAGGGACAGAGGCACACTCACTACAGAAAGTATCTACAAGGATAGGTCCTGGCAGGGATAGAGGTACACTCACGACAGAAAGTATCTACAAGGATAGGTTTTGGCAGGGACAGAGGCACACTCACTACAGAAAGTATCTACAAGGATAGGTCCTGGCAGGGATAGAGGCACACTCACTACAGAAAGTATAGACAAGGATAGGTCCGAGTAGGGATAGAGGTACACTCACTACAGAAAGTATCTACAAGGATAGGTCCTGGAAGGGACAGAGGCACACTCACTACAGAAAGTATCTACAAGGATAGGTCCGAGTAGGGATAGAGGTACACTCACTACAGAAAGTATCTACAAGGATAGGTCCTGGAAGGGACAGAGGCACACTCACTATAGAAAGTATCTACAAGGATAGTACCTGGCAGGGATAGAGGCACACTCACTACAGAAAGTATAGACAAGGATAGCTCCTGGCAGGGATAGAGGCACACTAACTACAGAATGTATCTACAAGGATAGGTCCTGGCAGGGATAGAGGCACACTCACTACAGAAAGAATCTATAAGGAGAGGTCCTGGCAGGGATAGAGGCACACTCACTACAGAAAGTATCTATAAGGATAGGTCCTGGCAGGGATAGAGGCACAATCACTACAGAAAGTATCTATAAGGAGAGGTCCTGGCAGGGATAGAGGTACACTCACTACAGAAAGTATCTACAAGGATAGCTCCTGGCAGGGATAGAGGCACTCACTACAGAAAGTATCTACAAGGATAAGTCCTGGTAGGGACAGAGGAACACTCACTACAGAAAGTATCTACAAGGATAGGTCCTGGCAGGGATAGAGGTACACTCACTACAGAAAGTATCTACAAGTGTAGGTCCTGACAGGGATAGAGGTACACTCACTACAGAAAGTATCTACAAGGATAGGTTCTGGCAGGGACAGAGGCACACTCACTACAGAAAGTATCTACAAGGATAGGTCCTGGCAGGGACAGAGGCACACTCACTACAGAAAGTACTCCAAGATAGGTCCTGGCAGGGAGCAGAGGCACTCACTACAGAAAGTACCTACAAGGATAGGCTATCCTGGTAGGACAGAGGAACACTCAATACATAAAGTATTCAGGATAGGTCCTGGAAGGGACAGGCACACTCACTACAGAAAGTATCTACAAGGATAGGTCCTGGGGACAGAGGCACACTCACTACAGAAAGTATCTACAAGGATAGGTCCTGGTAGGGACAGAGGCACACTCACTACAGAAAGTATCTACAAGGATAGGTCCTGGTAGGGATAGAGGCACACTCACTTCAGAAAGTATCTACAAGGATAGGTCCTGGTATGGACAGAGGAACACTCACTACAGAAAGTATCTAGGATAGGTCCTGGCAGGGATAGAGGTACACTCACTACAGAAAGTATCTACAAGGATAGGTCCTGGTAGGGACAGAGGCACACTCACTACAGAAAGTATCTACAAGGATAGGTGCTGGTAGGGACAGAGGCACACTCACTACAGAAAGTACCTACAAGGATAGGTCCTGGTAGGGACAGAGGAACACTCACTACATAAAGTATCTAGAAGGATAGGTCCTGGAAGGGACAGAGGTACACTCACTACAGAAAGTATCTACAAGGATAGGTCCTGGTAGGGACAGAGGCACACTCACTACAGAAAGTATCTACAAGGATAGGTCCTGGTAGGGACAGAGGCACACTCACTACAGAAAGTATCTACAAGGATAGGTCCTGGTAGGGATAGAGGAACACTCACTTCAGAAAGTATCTACAAGGATAGGTCCTGGCAGGGATAGAGGAACACTCACTACAGAAAGTATCTACAAGGATAGGTCCTGGCAGGGATAGAGGCACACCTTACTTCAGAAAGTATTCACATGACAGGGTCCTGGTAGGGACAGAGCAAGCACACTCACTACAGAAAGTATCACACAAGGATAGTCCTGGCAGGATAGGCACACTCACCACAGAAAGTATCTATAAGGATAGGTCCTGGTAGGGATAGAGGCACACCACTTCAGAAAGTATTCACAAGGATAGTCCTGGCAGGGATAGAGGAACACTACCACTACAGAAAGTGTTCAAGGCGATAGGTCCTATAGGATAGAGGCACACCCACTTCAGAGCCCATAAGGGATAGGGTCCTGGTAGGGACAGAGGCACACTCACTACAGAGCTACTCCACAAGGGTAGGTCCTGCAGGGATAGGAGGAACACTACCACAGAAAGTATCTACAAGGATAGGTCCTGCAGGGACACAGGCACACTAATCTGGTGGGTGCATTCCAAGGATAGGTCCTGGTAGGACAGAGGCACACTCATCACAGAAAGTATCTACAAGAATAGGTCCTGGCAGGGATAGAGGTACACTCACTACAGAAAGTATAAACAAGGATAGGTCCAGGCAGGGATAGAGGTACACTCATTACAGAAAGTATAAACAAGGATAGGTGAGGGCAGGGATAGAGGTACACTCACTACAGAAAGTATCTACAAGGATAGGTCCTGGCAAGGATAGAGGAACACTCACTACAGAATGTATCTACAAGGATAGGTCCTGGCAGGGATAGAGGTACACTCACTACAGAAAGTATCTACAAGGATAGGTCCTGGCAGGGATAGAGGCACACTCACTACAGAAAGTATCTATAAGGAGAGGTCCTGGCAGGGATAGAGGTACACTCACTACAGAAAGTATCTACAAGGATAGGTCCTGGCAGGGATAGAGGCACACTCACTACAGAAAGTATCTACAAGGATAGCTCCTGGCAGGGATAGAGGCACTCACTACAGAAAGTATC
Source organism: Homarus americanus (assembly GCF_018991925.1). Lineage (NCBI taxonomy): Eukaryota > Metazoa > Arthropoda > Malacostraca > Decapoda > Nephropidae > Homarus > Homarus americanus. Next base: position 14,587 of record NW_024743863.1, on the reverse strand, counting down.
TACAAGGATAAGTCCTGGTAGGGACAGAGGAACACTCACTACAGAAAGTATCTACAAGGATAGGTCCTGGCAGGGATAGAGGTACACTCACTACAGAAAGTATCTACAAGGATAGGTCCTGATAGGGACAGAGGCACACTCACTACAGAAAGTATCTACAAGGATAGGTCCTGGCAGGGATAGAGGTACACTCACGACAGAAAGTATCTACAAGGATAGGTTTTGGCAGGGATAGAGGTACACTCACTACAGTAGTATCTACAAGGATAGGTCCTGGCAGGGGATAGAGGCACACCCACTACAGAAAGTATCTACAAGAGGGTCCATAGGGATGAGGCACACTACCACAGAAAGTATCTACAAGGATAGTCCTGGTAGGGACAGAGGCACACTCACTACAGAAAGTATCTACAAGGATAGGTCCTGGTAGGGATAGAGGCACACTCACTTCAGAAAGTATCTACAAGGATAGGTCCTGGCAGGGATAGAGGAATACTCACTACAGAAAGTATCTACAAGGATAGGTCCTGGCAGGGACAGAGGCACACTCACTACAGAAAGTATCTACAAGGATAGGTCCTGGCAGGGATAGAGGTACACTCACTACAGAAAGTCTCTACAAGGATAGGTCCTGGTAGGGAAAGAGGCACACTCACTACAGAAAGTATCTACAAGGATAGGTCCTGGTAGGGACAGAGGCACACTCACTACAGAAAGTATCTACAAGGATAGGTCCTAGTAGGGATAGAGGCACACTCACTTCAGAAAGTATCTACAAGGATAGGTCCTGGCAGGGATAGAGGAACACTCACTACAGAAAGTGTCTACAAGGATAGGTCCTGGCAGGGATAGAGGCACACCACTTCAGAAAGTATCTACATGATAGGGTCCTAGGGACAGAGGCACACCACTGGCAGAAAAGTATCTACAAGGGTAGGTCCTGGCAGGGATAGAGAGCAGAACACTCACCACAGAAAGTATCTACAAGGATAGGTCCTGCAGGATAGAGGCACACTCACTCAGAAAGTATCTACAGGATAGGTCCTGGTAGGGCCAGAGGCACACCACTACAGAAAGTATCTACAAAGATAGGTCCTGGCAGGGATAGAGGTACACCACGACAGAAAAAGTATTCACAAGGATAGGTCCTGATAGGGACAGAGGCACACTCACTACAGAAAGTATCTACAAGGATAGGTCCTGGCAGGGATAGAGGTACACTCACTACAGAAAGTATCTACAAGGATAGGTTCTGGCAGGGACTGAGGAACACTCACTACAGAAAGTATCTACAAGGATAGGTCCTGGTAGGGACAGAGGAACACTCCCTACGGAAAGTATCTACAAGGATAGGTCCTGGCAGGGATAGAGGAACAGTCACTACGGAAAGTATCTACAAGGATAGGTCCTGGCAGGGATATAGGTACACTCACTACAGAAAGTATCTACAAGTGTAGGTCCTGACAGGGATAGAGGTACACTCACTACAGAAAGTATCTACAAGCATAGGTTCTGGCAGGGGCAGAGGCACACTCACTACAGAAAGTATCTACAAGGATAGGTCCTGGCAGAGACAGAGGCACACTCACTACAGAAAGTATCTACAAGGATAGGTCCTGGCAGGGATAGAGGTACACTCACTACAGAAAGTACCTACAAGGATAGGTCCTGGTAGGGACAGAGGAACACTCACTACATAAAGTATCTAGAAGGATAGGTCCTGGAAGGGACAGAGGTACACTCACTACAGAAAGTATCTACAAGGATAGGTCCTGGCAAGGATAGAGGTACACTTATTACAGAGAGTATCTACAAGGATAGGTCCTGGCAGGGATAGAGGCACACTCACTACAGAAAGTATCTACAAGGAGAGGTCCTGGCAGGGATAGAGGTACACTCACTACAGAAAGTATCTACAAGGATAGGTCCTGGCAGGGATAGAGGTACACTCACTACAGAAAGTATCTATAAGGATAGGTCCTGGCAGGGATAGAGGTACACTCACTACAGAAAGTATCTACAAGGATAGGTCCTGGCAGGGATAGAGGCACACTCGCTACAGAAAGTATCTATAAGGAGAGGTCCTGGCAGGGATAGAGGTACACTCACTACAGAAAGTATCTACAAGGATAGGTCCTGGCAGGGATAGAGGCACACTCACTACAGAAAGTATCTATAAGATAGGTCCTGGCAGGATAGAGGCACACCTCACTGCCACCAAGAGAGGTCCTGACAGGGATAGAGGCACACTCACCACAAGAAAGTATCTACATGATAGTCCTGGCAGGATAGAGGCACACTCATCACAGAAAGTATCTACAAGGATAGCCCGGCAGGGACAGAGGCACCACTACAGAAAGTATTCCACAAGGATAGGTCCTGGCAGGACAGAGGTGCACTCACTATGGAAAGTACCTACAAGGACAGGTCCTGGTAGTGACAGAGGTACACTCACTACAGAAAGTATCTACAAGGATAGGTTCTGGCAGGGACAGAGGAACACTCACTACAGAAAGTATCTACAAGGATAGGTCCTGGTAGGGACAGAGGAACACTCACTACGGACAGTATCTACAAGGATAGGTCCTGGCAGGGATAGAGGAACACTCACTACGGAAAGTATCTACAAGGATAGGTCCTGGCAGGGATAGAGGTACACTCACTACAGGAAGTATCTACAAGTGTAGGTCCTGACAGGGATAGAGGTACACTCACTACAGAAAGTATCTACAAGGATAGGTTCTGGCAGGGACAGAGGCACACTCACTACAGAAAGTATCTACAAGGATAGGTCCTGGCAGGGACAGATGCACACTCACTACAGAAAGTATCTACAAGGATAGGTCCTGGCAGGGATAGAGGTGCACTCACTACAGAAAGTACCTACAAGGATAGGTCCTGGTAGGGACAGAGGAACACTCACTACATAAAGTATCTAGGATAGGTCCTGGAAGGGACAGAGATACACTCACTACAGAAAGTATCTACAAGGATAGGTCATGGTAGGGACAGAGGCACACTCACTACAGAAAGTATCTACAAGGATAGGTCCTGGTACGGACAGAGGCACACTCACTACAGGAAGTATCTACAAGGATAGGTCCTGGTAGGGATAGAGGCACACTCACTTCAGAAAGTATCTACAAGGATAGGTCCTGGCAGGGATAGAGGAACACTCACTACAGAAAGTGTCTACAAGGATAGGTCCTGGCAGGGATAGAGGCACACTCACTTCAGAAAGTATCTACAAGGTTAGGTCCTGGTAGGGACAGAGGCACACTCACTACAGAAAGTATCTACAAGGATAGGTCCTGGCAGGGATAGAGGTACACTCACTACAGAAAGTATCTATAAGGATAGGTCCTGGTAGGGATAGAGGCACACTCACTTCAGAAAGTATCTACAAGGATAGGTCCTGGCAGGGATAGAGGAACACTCACTACAGAAAGTGTCTACAAGGATAGGTCCTGGCAGGGATAGAGGTACACTCACTTCAGAAAGTATCTACAAGGATAGGTCCTGGTAGGGACAGAGGCACACTCACTACAGAAAGTATCTACAAGGGTAGGTCCTGGCAGGGATAGAGGAACACTCACTACAGAAAGTATCTACAAGGATAGGTCCTGGCAGGGATAGAGGCACACTCACTCAGAAAGTATCTACAAGGATAGGTCCTGGCAGGGATAGAGGCACACTCACTACAGAAAGTATCTACAAGGATAGGTCCTGGCAGGGATAGAGGCACACTCACTCAGAAAGTATCTACAAGGATAGGTCCTGGTAGGGACAGAGGCACACTCACTACAGAAAGTATCTACAAGGATAGGTCCTGGCAGGGATAGAGGTACACTCACGACAGAAAGTATCTACAAGGATAGGTTTTGGCAGGGACAGAGGCACACTCACTACAGAAAGTCTAGACAATGATAGGTCCGAGTAGGGATAGAGGTACACTCACTACAGAAAGTATCTACAAGGATAGGTCCTGGAAGGGACAGAGGCACACTCACTACAGAAAGTATCTACAAGGATAGGACCTGGCAGGGATAAAGGCACACTCACTACAGAAAGTATAGACAAGGATAGCTCCTGGCAGGGATAGAGGTACACTAACTACAGAATGTATTTACAAGGATAGGTCCTGGCAGGGATAGAGGCACACTCACTACAGAAAGTTTCTATAAGGAGAGGTCCTGGCAGGGATATGTAATGATTGATTGTCAGACCAAAGCTTACAGCCCAGAATTATGTCACATATAGCAGCAAGTACACCACAGACCTCGTGGCACCACCACATTCCGGGTTGACACACCTCAGGTCGACCCAAGGGACTTGACCTCGCCCGCTAATGACGTGAGCCGGTGACCTACACCCGCACCTAGCCAAGACACCTGGCCAGGACCACACCTGCACACACCACCAGATCAAACCAGTTTAGTGTTAATTGTTAGAGGTCAGAAGCCGGCTGGGCCGACCCCATATAAAGGCCCTACAGTCCCGTCCACGGGCATTCGAGATTCCTATTCGACAGTCCATTACGATTATCATTCTGGTTGCTGTCATCTCTCTCCCGTTCGGGTCGTCTCTCGGTTCACTAAGCAGAGTCACGCACGTCCCCTCCCCAGGTCGGGAGGGAGACCTCCCGACCAGACCACAGCATCACCAGCTAAGCAGATTCTCCCATAGGAGGCAGCCCAGCCAGCACCCACTGGGCCTACGTCAGGGTACACGTGAGTCTTGTCAGAACGTCCTAGGGTGAGTTACCTACTGTGGGAAGTGTATTCATTCAGGTGTGTCCGAGAGTCAGTGTCAAGTAACGTAAAGCATAATGTGTTAGTACCCCGATATAATAGTGATATTAATGTGTCCATGTCATTGAGTGAATTAATAAATAGTTGTATCGAAGAGGTGTTTAACAAGTTGTCCCTTTAAGAAGTGATATACGTGTATTGACATACGAGATAAGATAAGCGTAGTGACGCTGTGCAAATAACATCCAGGCCACGCTACCAAGTTTCCTATCTTTACATTCCTACTCTCTATACTTCCTACTTATATATATTCTTCCTCTCCTTGTGTCTTTGTCTCATTACAATGGTGCCAGCGAACTTAACGTAACTCACGCCTTCCCTCGGTTAGCCATAACACCTGGCTCGTTAGTTCAAAAGTGCGTGATAAGAAGTTCCTGCGTAGTAGCGTGAAAAGTGTCCTAGTGTGTCTCCGTTACAGCTCAAGTAAATGTCTCTTGTGGTGGTATGCGCGAATTTTTAATAGAAATATGTTCAGTGCTTAACGTAATTTCTCAGTGTCACCCGCTATCTGTGGCATTCTCAGTAGCCCAAGTGCAGTTTGATTGTTGGTCAGTGTTAAATGTAGCCATTGTGTTTCAGTGATGAAAGCGGTGTCTGTACTAACTGTTATAACTTAACATGTCTTTTAACCTACATCCTCCTCCCTGTCCTAATCCTTACCTCACCCTCCTTACCCTTCCTCCCATCCCTGCCCCGCCCTGCCCCGCCCCTCCGTTCCGTGCCCCTCCCCGCCCCGCGAAGCCTCGGCCTGGCCCGATCAACCACGCCTCGGCTCCTCCCCACCTCACCCGCAACACACCAGCCTGGCTGGGCCTGGCCAGCCTCGCCTCGCCCAGTGCTGCCCCACCCCGCTCGGGTGACCTCACGTCCTTCTGACCTGCCCCGCCTCGCTTGACCACACTGATTCCCCGTCTTTTGTCCCGTGAGCTGTGTGTTGATGATGATGGTTGATATAAAGTAATATTGCGATGAATGCAGAGCTTCACTCAGTGTATTTTTATGCTATTATGATTTGTGATGTACTCTTTGACACGCAGTGATAAATGATATTCAGTGTAGTGCGAAGAGCTTCACTCCCCGACCCAGCCTGATGAGAACATTGTCGTGACGGAAATGATAGTTGCCAAACATTGACGTAACGTATAAAGTAAACTTTTTTTTGCGAATGCACTTCCAACTAATCCATCACCCCTTTAGGATTGTTTCTCTGTCAAATGTCACTCACAGTACCACCCATGGCCAGCCGGACGTCAACCACAGTACATACGAGCAGAGAAGAACCAGCATGATGAAAGCAGTGTGATGAATGCAGCTTGATGAAGGCAGCACGAAACCCACCACACACCACGTCACTTCTTTCAAGTCCTCCCTTGGTATAGGATTAAGAAGATTTTATATTTTTCTACTTTAGGAAGTAAAGGAGTGTGGAATGGATCGCCACACAACGAACCCTGGTGAGCCCAGCCAGGGAGGGATTCACCACTGTGGAAGGTGTAAGACAGGACGGTCTTTGGTCTCGCCGACACTCACGTACAGAGGGGGAGCCCTGGTCCGCGGAACCTGCCTTACAGTCATCTAAGGAGACGACAGCCCAAACAGTGGACCGGCTTTCATCCCGGCCGGAGAGGGCCGACGGCAGATGAACAGAAAATCGTCTGGAATATGTTGAAAATGATGATGTTGCAGAGAAGAAATACAGATGGAGCAGAAAAATTCATCTGGAATATGAAAATGATGATGTACTAAGAAAAAAGGAAGATGGAACAGAAAATTCATCTAGAAGACGTTGAAAATGAGGCTCTAAACGTAGAGGAAGAACGCAGATGGGACAGAAAACTCGTCTGGAATAGTATAGAAACCAGGAGGAAGTGAGAAGAAGTCAGAAGGTGTGGAGAAACGACCTACAAGGTGCGGTATGTGAAGAAAGAAGACAGAAGATGTGCTGTCCTGACATCACAAGAAAGTCGATGATGAAGGACCAACCGACTACAGCTGCTGAGCTGCCGCCATCCCCTATTTTTCAGATACCAGCTGGATGGAAGACGTGAGCTATGCCGGACCCAACTAATGTACTGATGTTGTTGATGTATAATAAAAAGATATCAATACCCTAATATGTGAAGTAGGAAAATTTTTGTGTATTTTGAAGTATTTTCTCTGATTTTGTTGATGTTTACTACAAAGAATGTCTTTTTTTTAGTCTCACTTTTTTCTATGAGTTCATTTGATCAATGTCTTGGACTATGAAACACGATGTTGTAGCTATATTACTGACTGAGATGAATTATTATTTTGACATGGAAATGTAACACCTGTTATTGTTTGCAGAATGTGATTTGCAAGGTTGCCTCGGACACTATGCTACATATGAAGGATTTTTTTATTCTATGTTCACTTGCTGTTTCCTTTTTCTCCTGGCATAGAAGCTTTGATCTTGGCGGGAGGTATAGTGAGCTTTGTCAGATCAAACTAGCGCCAGTAGAAAAACATACACCTATGAGATTGTTGTTTGTAAATGTGAGACTATGTTATCGCCCCAGGGATTACCTTTGACACCACACGTGATGTTGCTGTCTATATGTGACATCAGTCTCTGTGATGAAGCTTTGGTCTTGGCGGGAGGTGTAATGATTGATTGTCAGACCAAAGCTTACAGCCCAGAATTATGTCACATATAGCAGCAAGTACACCACAGACCTCGTGGCACCACCACATTCCGGGTTGACACACCTCAGGTCGACCCAAGGGACTTGACCTCGCCCGCTAATGACGTGAGCCGGTGACCTACACCCGCACCTAGCCAAGACACCTGGCCAGGACCACACCTGCACACACCACCAGATCAAACCAGTTTAGTGTTAATTGTTAGAGGTCAGAAGCCGGCTGGGCCGACCCCATATAAAGGCCCTACAGTCCCGTCCACGGGCATTCGAGATTCCTATTCGACAGTCCATTACGATTATCATTCTGGTTGCTGTCATCTCTCTCCCGTTCGGGTCGTCTCTCGGTTCACTAAGCAGAGTCACGCACGTCCCCTCCCCAGGTCGGGAGGGAGACCTCCCGACCAGACCACAGCATCACCAGCTAAGCAGATTCTCCCATAGGAGGCAGCCCAGCCAGCACTCACTGGGCCTACGTCAGGGTACACGTGAGTCTTGTCAGAACGTCCTAGGGTGAGTTACCTACTGTGGGAAGTGTATTCATTCAGGTGTGTCCGAGAGTCAGTGTCAAGTAACGTAAAGCATAATGTGTTAGTACCCCGATATAATAGTGATATTAATGTGTCCATGTCATTGAGTGAATTAATAAATAGTTGTATCGAAGAGGTGTTTAACAAGTTGTCCCTTTAAGAAGTGATATACGTGTATTGACATACGAGATAAGATAAGCGTAGTGACGCTGTGCAAATAACATCCAGGCCACGCTACCAAGTTTCCTATCTTTACATTCCTACTCTCTATACTTCCTACTTATATATGTAATTCTCTTCTTGTGAGATTTGTCTCATTACAGATAGAGGCACACTCACTACAGAAAGTATCTATAAGGATAGGTCCTGGCAGGGATAGAGGCACACTCACTACAGAAAGTATCTATAAGGATAGGTCCTGGCAGGGACAGAGGAACACTCACTACAGAAATTATCTACAAGGATAGCTCCTGGCAGGGATAGAGGCACTCACTACAGAAAGTATCTACAAGGATAAGTCCTGGTAGGGACAGAGGAACACTCACTACAGAAAGTATCTACAAGGATAGGTCCTGGTAGGGACAGAGGAACACTCACTACGGAAAGTATCTACAAGGATAGGTCCTGGCAGGGATAGAGGAACACTCACTACGGAAAGTATCTACAAGGATAGGTCCTGGCAGGGATAGAGGTACACTCACTACAGAAAGTATCTACAAGTGTAGGTCCTGACAGGGATAGAGGTACACTCACTACAGAAAGTATCTACAAGGATAGGTTCTGGCAGGGACAGAGGCACACTCACTACAGAAAGTATCTACAAGGATAGGTCCTGGCAGGGACAGAGGCACACTCACTACAGAAAGTATCTACAAGGATAGGTCCTGGCAGGGATAGAGGCACACTCACTACAGAAAGTACCTACAAGGATAGGTCCTGGTAGGGACAGAGGAACACTCACTACATAAAGTATCTACAAGGATAGGTCCTAGGGATAGAGGAACACTCACTACAGAAAGTGACAAGGATAGGTCCTGGCAGGGATAGAGGCACACTCACTTCAGAAAGTATCTACAAGGATAGGTCCTGGTAGGGACAGAGGCACACTCACTACAGAAAGTATCTACAAGGGTAGGTCCTGGCAGGGATAGAGGAACACTCACTACAGAAAGTATCTACAAGGATAGGTCCTGGCAGGGATAGAGGCACACTCACTTCAGAAAGTATCTACAAGGATAGGTCCTGGTAGGGACAGAGGCACACTCACTACAGAAAGTATCTACAAGGATAGGTCCTGGCAGGGATAGAGGTACACTCACGACAGAAAGTATCTACAAGGATAGGTTTTGGCAGGGACAGAGGCACACTCACTACAGAAAGTATCTACAAGGATAGGTCCTGGCAGGGATAGAGGCACACTCACTACAGAAAGTATAGACAAGGATAGGTCCGAGTAGGGATAGAGGTACACTCACTACAGAAAGTATCTACAAGGATAGGTCCTGGAAGGGACAGAGGCACACTCACTACAGAAAGTATCTACAAGGATAGGTCCGAGTAGGGATAGAGGTACACTCACTACAGAAAGTATCTACAAAGATAGGTCCTGGAAGGGACAGAGGCACACTCACTATAGAAAGTATCTACAAGGATAGTACCTGGCAGGGATAGAGGCACACTCACTACAGAAAGTATAGACAAGGATAGCTCCTGGCAGGGATAGAGGTACACTAACTACAGAATGTATCTACAAGGATAGGTCCTGGCAGGGATAGACGCACACTCACTACAGAAAGTATCTATAAGGAGAGGTCCTGGCAGGGATAGAGGCACACTCACTACAGAAAGTATCTATAAGGATAGGTCCTGGCAGGGATAGAGGCACACTCACTACAGAAAGTATCTATAAGGAGAGGTCCTGGCAGGGATAGAGGTACACTCACTACAGAAAGTATCTACAAGGATAGCTCCTGGCAGGGATAGAGGCACTCACTACAGAAAGTATCTACAAGGATAAGTCCTGGTAGGGACAGAGGAACACTCACTACAGAAAGTATCTACAAGGATAGGTCCTGGCAGGGATAGAGGTACACTCACTACAGAAAGTATCTACAAGGATAGGTCCTGATAGGGACAGAGGCACACTCACTACAGAAAGTATCTACGAGGATAGGTCCTGGCAGGGATAGAGGTACACTCACTACAGAAAGTATCTACAAGTATAGGTTCTGGCAGGGACAGAGGAACACTCACTACAGAAAGTATCTACAAGGATAGGTCCTGGTAGGGACAGAGGAACACTCACTACGGAAAGTATCTACAAGGATAGGTCCTGGCAGGGATAGAGGAACACTCACTACGGAAAGTATCTACAAGGATAGGTCCTGGCAGGGATAGAGGTACACTCACTACAGAAAGTATCTACAAGTGTAGGTCCTGACAGGGATAGAGGTACACTCACTACAGAAAGTATCTACAAGGATAGGTTCTGGCAGGGACAGAGGCACACTCACTACAGAAAGTATCTACAAGGATAGGTCCTGGCAGGGACAGAGGCACACTCACTACAGAAAGTATCTACAAGGATAGGTCCTGGCAGGGATAGAGGTACACTCACTACAGAAAGTACCTACAAGGATAGGTCCTGGTAGGGACAGAGGAACACTCACTACATAAAGTATCTAGAAGGATAGGTCCTGGAAGGGACAGAGGTACACTCACTACAGAAAGTATCTACAAGGATAGGTCCTGGCAAGGATAGAGGTACACTTATTACAGAGAGTATCTACAAGGATAGGTCCTGGCAGGGATAGAGGCACACTCACTACAGAAAGTATCTACAAGGAGAGGTCCTGGCAGGGATAGAGGTACACTCACTACAGAAAGTATCTACAAGGATAGGTCCTGGCAGGGATAGAGGTACACTCACTACAGAAAGTATCTATAAGGATAGGTCCTGGCAGGGATAGAGGAACACTCACTACAGTAAGTATCTACAAGGATAGGTCCTGCAGGATAGAGTTACACCTACTACAGAAAGTATCTACAAGGATAGGTACTGGCAGGATAGAGGCACCACTACAGAAAGTATCTATATGATAGCTCCTAGTATGGATAGAGGTACACTCATCACAGTATCTAAGCAAGGATAGTCCTGGTAGGGATAGAGGCACACCTCACCACAGAAAGTATCTACAAGGATAGGTCCCAGCAGGGATAGAGGCACACCTCACCACAGAAAGCATCTACAAGGATAGGTCCCAAGCAGGATAGAGGCACACTCACTACAAAAAGTATCTACAAGGATAGGTCCTGGCAGGGATAGAGGTACACTCACTACAGAAAGTATCAACAAGGATAGGTCCTGGCAGGGATAGAGGTACACTCACTACAGAAAGTATCTACAAGGATAGGTCCTGGTAGGGATAGAAGTACACTCACTACAGAAAGTATCTACAAGGATAGGTCCTGGCAGGGATAGAGGTACACTCACTACAGAAAGTATCTATAAGGATAGGACCTGGCAGGGATAGAGGTACACTCACTACAGAAAGTATCTACAAGGATAGGTCCTGGCAGGGATAGAGGTACACTCACTACAGAAAGTATCTACAAGGATAGGTCCTGGCAGGGATAGAGGCACACTCACTACAGAAAGTATCTACAAGGATAGGTCCTGGCAGGGATAGAGGTAGACTCACTACAGAAAGTATCTACAAGGATAGGTCCTGGCAGGGATAGAGGCACACTCACTACAGAAAGTATCTATAAGGATAGGTCCTGGCAGGGATAGAGGTACACTCACTACAGAAAGTATCTACAAGGATAGGTCCTGGCAGGGATAGAGGCACACTCACTACAGAAAGTATCTACAAGGATAGGTCCTGGCAGGGATAGAGGTACACTGACTACAGAAAGTATCTACAAGGATAGGTCCTGGCAGGGATAGAGGCACACTCACTACAGAAAGTATCTACAAGGATAGGTCCTGGCAGGGATAGAGGCACACTCACTACAGAAAGTATCTATAAGGAGAGGTCCTGGCAGGGATAGAGGCACACTCACTACAGAAAGTATCTACAAGGATAGGTCCTGGTAGGGACAGAGGAACACTCACTACAGAAAGTATCTACAAGGATAGGTCCTGGTAGGGACAGAGGAACACTCACTACAGAAAGTATCTACAAGGATAGGTCCTGGCAGGGATAGAGGTACACTCACTACAGAAAGTATCTACAAGGATAGGTCCTGGCAGGGATAGAGGCACACTCACTACAGAAAGTATCTATAAGGATAGGTCCTGGCAGGGATAGAGGTACACTCACTAAAGAAAGTATCTACAAGGATAGGTCCTGGCAGGGATAGAGGCACACTCACTACAGAAAGTATCTACAAGGATAGGTCCTGGTAGGCACAGAGGAACACTCACTACAGAAAGTATCTACAAGGATAGGTCCTGGTAGGGACAGAGGAACACTCACTACAGAAAGTATCTACAAGGCTAGGTCCTGGCAGGGATAGAGGTACACTCACTACAGAAAGTATCTACAAGGATAGGTCCTGGCAGGGATAGAGGTACACTCACTACAGAAAGTATCTACAAGATAGGTCCTGGTAGGGACAGAAGCACACTCCACTACAGAAAGTATCTACAAGGATAGGTCCTGGTAGGATAGAGGCACACCTCACTCAGAAAGTATCTATGCAAGGATAGGTCCTGGCAGGATAGAGGAACACTCACTACAGAAAGTGTCTACAAGGGACAGGTCCCAGCAGGGATAGAGGCACACCCACCTAGAAAGTATCTACAAGGATAGGTCCTGGTAGGACAGAGGCACACCCACTACAGAAAAAGTATCTACAAGGATAGGTCCTGGCAGGATAGAGGCACACCACTACAGAAGTATCTAGCGCGATAGGTCCCAGGATAGAGGCACACTCACTCTGAAAGCATCTGGCTGACAGGTCCCGGTGGCTAGAGGAACACTCACTACAGTGAGTGTCTACAAGGATAGGTCCTGGCAGGGATAGAGGCACACTCACTTCAGAAAGTATCTACAAGGATAGGTCCTGGTAGTGTAGTGATGGGTTGTCAGACCACAGCTTACATCGCGAGGAAAGCCAGACTTGACCCGACATTAGCCGAGGTCAAAAGTATAGGGTAACTCTGCGGTTGACCAAGGATTGTAAATCAGCCTAGCTCCCCTCCCATGTGACATGTGGCCCCAACAAAACATGTAAGAAGGCACCAGCCGACTCTCTTCCAATATACAATAACCTACTCTCTGAACAAAGGCCGGACATGACCTCACATTAGCCAGGTCAAATGTAACCCTTGGAGCCCAACTCAAGGGGCCACAAATCAACCAGGGCCTCTCGTGTCACACGGCCCCACCTGATGACTTCTCCTTACATCTCAGAAACTCCAGTCTGACCCGTCGTTTGGGAGGTCAAGTGTAGGGGAACTCTCACGGTTGCTCTCCCAATATACACACGGCCCCACCTGATGACTTTCCCAGATAGTTCTGAAAAGTCCAGACCTGACCTCTCATTTGCGAGGTCAAATGTAAGGAGACCCTTCGCCGCCCCCCGCCCCCCGGCCAGCTGAACCTGACGGCTCGCATCCCAATATATAGGACGTCCTGGTCCTCCCTCGGGAATTCGCAGAGAGAGAGTTGTCTTGTAACAAGGTGGCCAGCTACTACACCACCAGGCCTGCTCGAGAGAAGTCAAGGGCCGGAGGCAAGTCGCCTCCGGTCAGGACCGAGACTTCCCTCCGGCGCCCAGCTAAGCAGTCTCCCATAGAGACAACCCAGGACTACCTGCTAGGCCTCCCCTAGGTCACGTGAGTGTTTGTCAGAGCTTCCATGGGATGAGTTACCTACGTGGGAAGTGTATTCATTTCATGTTCGTGTCCGAGAGTCAGAGTGTCTAGTAACGTAATATGATGTCCTAGTAACGTAAATATAATGTCCTAGTAACTTCAATAGAAGGTGTTATTAATGTGTCCATGTCATGTTCGTAATTAATAAAAAGTTGTAACGAAGCAGTGTTTGAGAAGTCGCCTTTAAGAACGTAATAGATGTGTATTGACGTTGTAAGACACGACCAGTGTACGATAAGAGTAAATAACTATCACGGCCACGCTACCAAAGTCTTCCTCTTTTTATACTCTTATACTATCAATATTCTATTTATATGTAATCTTCTTCTTGTGAATATTTTGTCTCATTACAGTAGGGAGAGAGGCACACTCACTACAGAAAGTATCTACAAGGGTAGGTCCTGGCAGGGATAGAGGAACACTCACTACAGAAAGTATCTACAAGGGTAGGTCCTGGCAGGGATAGAGGTACACTCACTACAGAAAGTATCTACAAGGGTAGGTCCTGGCAGGGATAGAGGAACACTCACTACAGAAAGTATCTACAAGGATAGGTCCCGGCAGGGATAGAGGCACACCACTCAGAGTATCTACAGGATAGGTCCCAGTAGGGACAGAGGCACACTCACTACAGAAAGCATCTACAAGGATAGGTCCTGCAGGATAGAGTACCACCACAGAAAGTATCTATACAAGGATAGG
>NW_024743862.1:0-20199 GCF_018991925.1 Homarus americanus | reverse complement strand
TATCCTACCTCATTCCTGAGTGTGAGATATCTACATGTACGTACGTTTGTGTGTCCATACTAAGAGAATTGACAACTGGCCACCTACAGTCCGCTACAGTACCCATGCCAGAAAGGCTAATCCCGCAATGGCAGAAGTTACATTCAACTCAGTCGCTGTACATTTAACTATGAAAATCAATGCCATGGGTCAGGTGAATTTCTGACGTCTATTTATATATCCTAATCAGAGATTGAGCCTGCCAAGAAGAAGTGAAATACACATAAGCGGAATTTCTAGACAAGGACCCTCTATGGGTATTGGTTGAGATCTTGGAGATAAGAAGATTGACATATTCTTTCAGGAGGTTAATGGCTTTCTTGAATAGACAACTGACACTAACTAAACTACAAGCATCAGATTCTCTGATGTTTGGGCATCAAAATGATCTTACTTCAGTAGCAATTGGAAATTCATGGCCATCCCCAGGGACAATATCATCGGATGCCATTCGTACTGGCAGACTCGACACTCACTTACTTAACAAGTGTTACTAACAGTTAAAGCTTTCAACATCACTCACAAAGGATCTTGTATGCTATATCTGTAATCCGACATATCTAAGTTGACTCAAAACAGTGGTGTTCTCTCACACATTCAGATTTACTTTATAGAGAGGCTGGTTTCAGGAAGTCAGAGAAAATGGACACAGCAGATGGGAGACTCAATAAAGAAGGCATAGCTACATTTTTTGTGGGCTATTGAGAGTAATATGAATCGTCTGATTTTACGATAACTGACGTGTACGACCGTGGTCATTACACCAGAGGCTGGTTGCAAGCGAGGTCACGTCAAACCCAAAGGCGTTTTACCGCTATGCAAAGTCGAAATTAAAAACACGAGTAGGAGTATCAGACCTGAGACTTGAAGATAGTAGTTACGCAGATTCTGACCAGGATAAAGCTGAGGCATTGAACAGCTTCTTTTCCTCGGTGTTCACAAGAGAGGATGCGATTAACCTTCCTGCGTTTGAGAACAGATGGTTCGACACAGCACTGACCCACATTGTGTTCACAGAAGAGGGTATTAGAAATAAACTGTCCAGGCTAAAGGTCCATAAGAGTCCCAGCCCTGACATGGTGCATCCTAGAGTGCTAAGAGAGTTGCAACGAGCTTGCCGAGCCCCTGAAGATCCTGTTTTGTAAATGCCTGGATGAACAAAAGGTTCCCAGTGAATGAAAAGTGGCTTATGTGAGCCTGACCAGCATAATATATAAAGTACTTGAGAGTATTATCGGAGATGCCGCAATGGAACATCTACTACAAAACAACCTTGTAAGGGATTGCCGGTTTTATGCCGGGGCGCTCCTGCTTAACACAATTGCTCAAGGTATTGGATATTTGGACCCATATTCTGGAAAGGGTTGGTAATATCGACAATATACATTGAGTGTAAGGATGATCCAAACAGGCCTTGGGTAACATTGGTAAGACCTAAGACTTCTTTGTTTTCAACCACATCCGAGTCTGTGGATTCTTTATTCAAGATATTTTATGGAAAGGTTTCTAAACTTCCTGATCTCTCAACACTTAAAAAGAGCCAGGAAGGCCAAGCAACTGTGGGTTATCATTCATTGTTTTTAGAACATGATACTACAATTTTATGGCCTGATATTTGTCCCAAAAATGATGTTTGAAATAGATTAAGTCTGGGCTAATATATTGAAAGACTTAGCATTCATTCCCTCAGATAGGAATGCTCACAAGTTTAATTTTTTGAAGTTCCAACGCAATGACAAAAAGAGTTCCTTATATGAACTTTCCCAGTATTTATCGGCTCCAAAATATGCTGACATAAGCTATGAAATAAATTTTAAACCAGTTGCTTCTGCACTGTTGCAGGAAGAGTTCAAATTTATGAAGTTGGCAGCGGATATTTGGTCTGCAATCATGATGTGTCAGTTATTGACTAAGTTGGTGCTGGACTATAAGGACAGTTCAGAAGTAGACATGTTTTGCTGCTTCTGCTATACAAGGGATTCTATATTCCCGGTACAACTCATTTATGGAAATGTTGTTGAAAGCCCTAAAACTAAACGCCCAGCTAAGGAAGCAAGCCACTAACAATGCTTAAAGTGGTGGTGCTTATTTATTGCTATGTTCTTCCCCTCTTTCTCCTGCTTTGTTTAAGGAATAAGGATTAGTTAATTATAGATCAACTGTTGAGCAACCTATTCATATTACTGGTCCCAACAGTTCTAAGACCTTTCAGAAATTTAAAAGAGGAAGGTCTAACAGGGGAACAGGACCAGCTGCTAGGTTCAGATATCAACCTAGAGGAGGATGTACTGCGCACATCATTGTCATTCCTAAAAAAAACCTTTAATTCATATTACGCTACATAACATTCAAATCCACCGCGCTTGTAGAATCTCAGAGAACGGGAAACATTGATAAAGGATAACTCACCTACTCAATGTTACTGAATCATGTGTTGTATTGTACCCAGGTACGATAATATAATATTAATTGTATGTATTCATAGCATTAAGGAGAACTCAGGGTATCCATAAGATGATTGGGAAAGTCCAGTTGAGCCAGACTAGTGTACTGTAGGACTAAGTGTGGATCATATGAAAATACATGAGAACAATGATCTGGAAAAGGGATAAATGTATCAGAACTATGTGAGGTGTTGGAAGTGACCCAGAAACTATACCTGAAAGGAAATATTTTGTATGCATCGGTGTGAACTTAATACACCTCATATCCTTGCGTGACGTATACCCACTACAGTACATGTACAGTGATCAGAGAATCTTATGTCTGTGTTCAAATAGTGCAATGTATGAGAGGAGGATCCCTAATTACAGTTTTAAGTGAAGTGGATATGCCCACGCCATGAACATTCGCCTTTTGTTTTAAGGGAGCGTCCTTTGTACCCGCCTCGAGTGTGCTATGTTGATATTATAACCCAATGAATTTACCCACGAACTAGCAAACCAGAACCTTACCTTAGTGTGTAATTTAGGATTAAAATATGTGTTTATAAGGCATGAGGTTACAATATACAGGAAAGTGTTCATGTGAGAACCATAAGAAATAAAAGTAAAAATTAAAGATTGAAAACTGTAGGCCTACGCGGTGATGAGCCGCAGGGCACTGCCCTCAGTGTCCTCCGTTCTACCATCACCTCAGGTCAGTGTCCTCCATTGGGCAACATCCCGCCCTGAAAAATAAGGCTTATATAGCAGTTATTACAGTTTAAAGCTTTGCCTGATGTATAAGTGAAATAGTAATGTGTTAGGGTGTGTGATAACCGCCCATCAGGCATTATTTCTCTGTGTCCTCCGTTCTACCATCACCTCAGATCCCAAGCGGTCGGAGCACCTTGCTGGCCGTCGGCCATTACCTCTGTGAGTGTCCCACCATGTGAGGTGACTATCAGCTATGCTATTCCACTGTAAACCTGTGGATTCCCAGCATACCTTCCCAAAGGAGTAGGAATTTATAAGGAAATGCTTGAGACACTCCGCGGTCGTCACTGGGAGCGACCTATAATGCCAGGCGCAGAAACAGTACTGGTATGTCTCTGGGTGTAGCCCTCGTTTCTACCCACCGAGGATGGTGTGCGAACGAGGTGCCTGATATGTGTACCTAGAAATTACAAGGAGTCCCATACTTGCAGGTATGGAGTATCACAGGTGTGGTGAGCTGGTACTACAGGGAGGTGAGATGGTGTTACTATGTATGATGACCTAAGGTGCTATAGCCCATACAGGAGCAGCAGTCCGACGTGTTGAGTGATATTGTAAGAAGGGTAACCAAAATCATAGTGGTTCTTCTGAGGAAGGCCAACTCAATTGTATTTTTTGTTACAGTATATTTTGTAACGAATAAATTAGTCAAGACATGTTATGGTTTCACCCTTCTTTCCCCTTATCTATTTGGTCAATGAAAAACCCAACCCAATGCCTAGTCCACTCTGCAGGCTACCTAACAAGCTACATACTGCCCAGAGGGGGTCTGGTGGCAGCAACCCTTAAAATTAAGACTATAGTTAAGTTTTCCCCTTAGAATTAGTGACCCCAGAATCTGGCAGTATAGGGAAACAATTCAAGACGTAGTAGGGGTGGCCGTTTGTTCAGAAGTGGAAGCTCCTTATTCCACCACATCAGCAACCACTCCCTCCCAATGAAGCCAGACAGCTGGGTCGTCTAAGGGGTTGGGAAAACAGATGGACTTCTTCCATGTGGGATTACAAGACAATCAAAGGGAGCCTCACATGGATTAGGTTAAGGTACCCTCCCTTAGTGTTACCAAAAAGGGGTAAGAAACCAACCGTCTTACTCACAGAATTTGTAATTCAACTGTAAACAGAGGTGTGATAGAACTGTTGCAGTAAGAGAAGTGTTTCATGTCTCTCCTGTTCCCAGTCCCCAAGAAAGGCAGCGGCAAATTGAGGTGGATTTTAGATCTTTCCTTCCTGAACAAGTTCTTTACCCCCCCCCAAAAAAAGTTTCAAGATGCTCACTTACGATCATCTGAGGCATCTACTTCCACCCAATGCTTGGATCTCAAAAGTGGATCTCGAAGATGCCTATTATCACGTGCCTGTTGCTCCCAGGTACAGAAAGTTTCTAGTGTTCGCAGTGGGGGATGTAAGTTATCAATTAACAGTGATGCCATTCGGCCTAATAATTGCACCAAAAGTGTTTACAAATCTGGTGAACATCCCCAGGGAGATCCTTGCGAAGGAGGGCATAAGAACTTTTGCTTATCTAGACGATTGGCTGATAGTGGGAAACTCTTTCGAAGACTGTCAAAGGGCGACCAAACGTGCACTAGTACTAATTCAAAACCTAGGATTAAAGATAAACCAGGTCAAATCAAATCTCCTACCATGTCAGAAATTGGATTGGTTAGGTCTCCATTAGGACTCCAATAAGCAGTCAGTCAGTCTACCAGAAGCAAAGGTAACATGTGATAAACCAAGTAGAAGCCTTTTATGTAAAGCAAGAGGTATCTTGGCACGATTGGGAAAACTACTGGGTCTGTTGAATTTTGCCACCATAGTAGTTCCTTTGGGCACGTTAAGGAAGAAGCAACTAACTCATTTGGGGTCGAAGTTGCTTCACAGAAACAAAAATATTGCTTCTTCTCTCCTTATTCAGATAAGATTCATCTGTCATGGTGGACAAATTTGGACAATCTAATCGGTTCATCTCCCTGGGTTCCCCCTCAAGCAGACTTGGTCGTTTGTACAGAAGCGTTCGAGATAGGATGAGGATACCATTCCTCAAAAGGAGAGTTTCGTCAGGGGAAGTGGAACAACTCCCTTTGAGAAAAACACATAAACATAACGGGAGTACAAAACAATTTGGCAGATGCGTTTTCCTGTCTCGTGCCAGTAAATGGAAACAGAATGGTCCCTAAAGATATCGAAGTTCAAGAGTCTAGTAAGGAGGTTTGGAACTCCACAAATAGATCTCTTTGCCTCACAAAACAATCACAAGATGCCAACTTATGCATCTCTGGAACGATCTAATCTTTTAGGAAATGCTCTACTCATAGATTCGAACCGTTGGAATTCAATCTATCTGTTCCCACCTGTGAAAATGTTGCACAAAGTGGTACAAAAACTCAGATCCTTCCAGGAAAAGGTCCTCTTAATTGCACCATATTGGGTCCTACATCCGTGGTGTATGGATCTGTTGGAATGGTGCCCACATCCACTACAATTGCAACAAGGTTGTCTAGACCAGGTACTGCACTCTCGGTAGGCACTTCACGCTTGGAGTTTCTCAAAAGATGTTTAAATAGATTGTTGGGTAATTCCAATATAGTTAACCAAGTGACAGCAGGTCATAGACCCCAAACTTCTATGCAATATGAGAAAACTTGGAAACTTTTTCAATAATTTATCAGGCTAACGACTCCAATCACATTGTCGGAAACAGTGGTGTTAGAATTTTCTGTTCAGAGTTAAAGGCCTTCAAGGATCGACAATTGCATCTTATAAATCAGCATTGGTTGACCCTCTGGCATGGGGTTTTAATATTACTTTGAACCCATGTGTATGATATATATGGACACAAAGTAGTACCTTCAGCTGTATATTGTTATATTACTATTATTAATTATGTATAGTAAAGTATTACAGAACATGTATTAATTCTATGTAATATTCTATTTATTGTGCACCATATTATGTATATAAATTATCACATTTATACTTTATGTATTCAGCTTGTGAATGCTGGCATCTGTACAGGCCAGTGCGTAGTAATACATAGATAGATGTAGAAGTAGTTAAGACTGAGTCCTGGTGGCGTGCCCACAGGCTCCCTGTGTCCTACTGTATTATCTCCCGTACGAGAATAGAACCTACTTTTAAAGACAACAAGTGTTTGTATATACCCTCAGTAATATAGAACATTCTTTGGGTATCTGGCAATACGCTAGATGGCGCAGTGATTATTTCTCAGTGAGATTCAGTGGACCAAGCCTTCCCCGGACTCTGACTCTGTTTATGGCGTCTCTTCCACTTCAGCCGACAGCAAGACTACTACAAGCCTCTAGACTTACAGTGTTGTGAAGTGCTATGCTGTGTACAGTGCTGTGCTGTGAAGTGAAGTGTTTTGTGAAGTGTTGTGCTGTGTATTTTAGTCATAATTGTCTGTGCAAGTTGCGGTCAGCTGACTAAGGGAGCGACCCGACAGTACGTGCTCTCCCGTCTCTGGTCTGAGGGTGACTGAGGAGCTACGCGACGCTGGCCACTCGCTCCTACGTCTGGCAGCGCGCCAAGTCTCTCCCCTCCCGCCAGACACACAAACACACACACGCATTCACCTTATACAAGATTTCTTGTGACTTACTGTAAACTTCTGTAATTCTGTGCATAGATTACGAGGGGCTGACCCGGTCTTTTGCACAGATAGAGTACAGAAGCAGTCGGCATGTCTCACAGGGATCATAACGATACCCTGGACGATGGGGTTACGAGTTTTAGTGTGGGAGACATCTCCCCACCCACGATTACGCCCCACGCCCCCCACAGTGACAGTGCCGAGTCACCCACAGAATCTCCTCGCTCGTCGCGAGCCAGCTCTCCTGCGATGCATGCGTCCACAGATCTCCTTCAACTGATAAAGTGGATGGAAACTTCTCGACGCCGGGACGATATTGCAAGGAGAGAAGAGGAAGAAATTAGGTACAAAGAGTCTGAAAGACGACGCCACAAAGAGGAACAAACACGCAGAGAACTCGAAGACATACGTAGACGTGAGGATGACCTTAGAAGACAGGAGGATCAAGCCAGATTTGAAGCTTTGATTTCTCTGTTAGCCTCCCCACAACGTTCTACCGTACAAGATTCGTCTGCTACAACTGATGTTGATGCGACTAGAGGTACTGGTACCTCATTTCCCAGAGTCGGAACAACACCTCAAAAGGCTGCTGTACAGACGCCTCCCTCTCTGATGTCTGACGCTTCTTATCAGATGTTTCGGGAATGGCGTCGACGTTGGCAAGACTACGCAACAATGGTTGACTTGTCCAGTTTATCACAGCCGAAACAAATGATCCAGCTTCGTATGTGCTTGTCCTTAGAGACACAACGTACTCTCGAGCACACACTTCAAGTGCCTCCTACGACAACTCTGACGGTAGAGGCCGTGCTCGACAAGTTGCAGGAACACGTCAAGGGACAGCGCAACGAAGCACTCAGGAGAAGACAACTCCTCCAATGCAAACAGCTTGATGGAGAATCTTTTGACGCGTTTTTTGTAAGGCTCAAAAGGTGTTCAGTGGAAGTTGATGTTTGTCCCGGACATTCTCAAGTCTGTGAAGAAACACAACTTAAGACAATTATCTTAACGGGTGTCCGAGATGAAGAGCTAGTTCAGCGTCTCATTTCCCTCGACCCCACTTCCTCCCTTCAAGATGTTGTTACGAAATGTCGAGCGTACGAGGCCGCCAGGTGTGCGACTTCAGCTTTACGCTCACAACCTGACCAGGTGAGGGCAGTGTCTTCCTACAGAAAGGGTAAGAAGCAGCAAGGTAACCCCACCCCTCACCCTCCAGCCACACCTTCAGCAGCAGCTTTGTGTAACAGCTGTGCGAGACAGCATAATGCCTCCCAGTGCCCAGCTGCTCAAAGCGTGTGCAGAAGTTGCGACCGCCAGGGTCACTGGGCTTATACAGTCAAGTGCCCTGCTAGCAAAGTTCAGTGTAGACTTTGTGGTCGTGTGGGCCATTATGACAAATGTTGTCGTAAGAAGACACATAAAGGACGCCACCTAGGATCCAAGAAGTCATCCTCAGGTAGTGCTGGCGCGCCCCCTCCTTCTGGCAAGCATCAAGACGCTGTGTCCAGTCGTTCCTGCCGTCGTGTACGTAGTTCCACAGACACGACGCCCCAGCACATCAATGTCGTCATTTCTTACGGTAACTCGTCATCCAGTCTTCAGATGTTACCTGACACCGGTGCTGACGTCTCAGTAATTGGTCCACAACATTTAGCAAGTTTGGGAATACCCCGGAGCAACCTACAGCCCCCTCCTCAGACAACGAAACTGACAGCTGATGGTTCCAAGATGGCTCCAGCGTTGGGATCTTTCTGGGCTACCCTTACCTTTGGTAAGCAGTCTTGCTCAGCCCGGATTGATGTTCATAATGGTATCCCGACTCCGCTTTTATCATATGGCCATTGTCTAGAATTGGCCATTATTTCCAAGGAATTCCCTAAACCTATCTTAAAGGTTACCCATGTCAACAGGTTGAAGGAATTCCCTATCTCTACTAACACGTCCCCTTCTGACGCAAGAGCTTACCTTCTCAAGGAGTTTGCTGACGTGTTGGTTAATAAGAAATCTTTAGGATCCACACCACTCAAGCCGATGGTGGGTCCACCTATGAAGATTCATCTTAAGGATGGTGCTACGCCTTTTGCCATCCACACCCCTCGTTTGATTCCTCACGCCTACAAGGAGCTAGTTAGACAAGAACTTGACTCCATGGTTGCTCAGGGAATCATCAAACCGGCCGGAGACGAACCTTCACCTTGGTGCCACCCTCTCGTCCCCGTCGCCAAACCTCGTGGTGGAGTACGGATCACCACCGATCTGTCAAAACTTAACCAACAAGTTTCCCGTCCAGCCCACCCTTCACCCACACCCTTCGCAGCTGTTCGAAGTGTGGACCCGAAGGCGAAGTTTTTTACAACTATGGACGCCTTATGTGGTTATTGGCAGATCGAGTTGGCCGAAGAAGACCAACACTTGACTACATTCATCACACCATTTGGAAGATACCAGTATTGCAGAGGCCCCATGGGATTTGCCGCTACGGGCGATGCATTCTGTCAACGTGGTGACGCGGCCCTTCAAGGAGTCACGAATTGTGTCAAGGTGGTTGATGATATCTTACTCCACGACGAAGACTACTGTGCCCACCTCTCCCGGATATATGAAGTTCTCACCAGATGTCGAAAGTACGGGATTACCCTCAACGCTGACAAGTTTGTAGTCGCCGCTCCATCAGTGAACTTCTGTGGGTACACCCTCTCAGCATCAGGCATTGCAGCTGACCCGGAGAAAGTAAGTGGAATCAGGGATTTTCCAACCCCTGCCAACCTAACAGACCTCCGTTCTTTTTTAGGTCTGGTCAATCAGCTGGCTGAATTCACACCTGACATCTCCGCCGCAGCCCAGCCGTTACGCCCCCTGCTGAGCCCCAGGAGGACATTCCTGTGGACCCCAGATCATCAAGAGGCCTTCCAGCGAGTTAAGCAGGCCCTTGTGAGTCCACCTGTCCTCGCCTGTTACGACCCAGCCCTACCCACCGTCCTCCAGACTGACGCCTCCAGACTCTACGGCGTTGGTTACGCCCTTCTGCAGGACCATGGCGGTGGACAACTCCGCTTAATTCAGTGTGGATCCCGGTTCCTGACGGACGCTGAGACCCGATATGCCACGATTGAGCTGGAGATGTTGGCTGTTGTCTGGGCGATGGCGAAGTGCCGTTTCTACCTGATAGGACTTCAGCACTTCACCCTCTTCACGGATCATCGCCCCCTTATACCTATAATCAATCACTACTCTTTGGATGCAGTAGAAAATCCTCGCCTTCAACGTCTGAAAGAGAAGCTCTCGCCTTATCTCTTCACGGCTGTGTGGCGTGCGGGTAAGCTGTTGTGCATCCCGGATGCCCTGTCCCGCGCCCCCGTCAGTCGCCCCACCCCAGAGGACGAGATGTTGTGTTCTACAGCTGCTGCATCCCTCAAGTCAGTGGTTTCATTGAAGGCCGTCTTCACATCAGAAGAGTCTACAGCACCGGATGCAGACAAGACTCTTGAAGATCTCCGCACCGCAGCCCGGGCCGACCCTTCCTACATCCGGCTCGTCGACTGTGTGTCTCAGGGATTTCCATCTAACCGATACGACCTTCATGAATCGCTACTCCCGTACTGGAAAATACGCGAGGACCTCTATTGTGACGGAGACCTCGTCTTGTATGGTCCACGAGTAGTTATTCCTGCTGCCCTACGCCGCCGTACCTTGGCCCGCCTTCACGACAGCCATCGAGGAGTGGAGGCCACCAAGCGACGGGCGAAGCAGACTGTATTTTGGCCCGGAATCAACGCGGACATTGCAAGTACCGTCCGTGCCTGTGAACCGTGCCAGATTCTGCAACCTAGCCAGCAACAGGAACCTTTAATGTGCGACGATAACCCTTCAAGACCCTTCGAGTCTGTGTCGGCTGATTTCTTTGCAGTTGCAGGGAAGTCCTTCCTCGTCATTGCCGACCGACTGTCTGGATGGCCTGTTGTCGTCCCCTGTGGTAGTGATACAACGGCTACTGCTACCATCCGGAGCTTCAGGCATTACTTCAGAGAAGTTGGTGTTCCCCTCCGCCTCAGGACTGATGGAGGACCCCAGTTCACCAGCCACGAGTTCCGGGACTTCATGGACCGTTGGGGAGTCCGTCATGTCGTGACCTCGCCCCACTACCCCCAGGCGAATGGACACGCTGAAGCCGCAGTCAAGACTGTGAAACATCTGATCCTTAAGGTGTCACCCTCAGGAAATATCGACTGCGAGGACTTCGATCGAGGTTTGTTGGAGTTACGCAACACCCCGAACTTCACCGGACGCTCCCCAGCCCAGGTTCTATACGGACATCATCTCAGGTCTTGTGTTCCTGCCCACCCGAAGTCTTTTTCTCAAGAGTGGCAGGCCAAGACTGAAGAATGTGACCGCCGTGCAGCAGAACGAGCCGCAGATGTCGCTGCTCGGTACGACTGTCATGCCCGCCCCCTTCCCAGGTTGAGTATCGGCCAGCAGGTCAGGATTCAAGATCCGGTATCTCACCGCTGGGACAAGGTTGGGGTTGTCATGGGTATTGGCCGGTCCAGGGACTACCAAGTGCGTCTTCCTAGTGGTAGAGTATGGTGGAGGAACCGTCGTTTCCTCCGACCTGTGGAGCTGCCTAGTGTTGACCCCTCCCCAGTTGAGTCCCCTAATGTTGATGTCTCTAAAGTAAATCCATCCCCACCTTGTGTTTCTGCCCCAGTACTCCGCAGGTCCGAGCGACTCAGAAACAAATGGTCCGCTCAAGATGAAACTATGAGCGTATAGGGGGGAGGGAGGTGTATGATATATATGGACACAAAGTAGTACCTTCAGCTGTATATTGTTATATTACTATTATTAATTATGTATAAAGTATTACAGAACATGTATTAATTCTATGTAATATTCTATTTATTGTGCACCATATTATGTATATAAATTATCACATTTATACTTTATGTATTCAGCTTGTGAATGCTGGCATCTGTACAGGCCAGTGCGTAGTAATACATAGATAGATGTAGAAGTAGTTAAGACTGAGTCCTGGTGGCGTGCCCACAGGCTCCCTGTGTCCTACTGTATTATCTCCCGTACGAGAATAGAACCTACTTTTAAAGACAACAAGTGTTTGTATATACCCTCAGTAATATAGAACATTCTTTGGGTATCTGGCAATACGCTAGACCATGAATTTATCAAATGCTCAGATTGTCCTTTTTCATTCAGAGACCCCCCTCGGCCTAAGAGAATCCCACCTTGGTCTCTAGATGAAGCTACTAAATTTCTTATGGGGCCTAATTACAATATATATCTGAACCGGGATAGAGTGCTCCAGAAGGCAGCCTTCCTTCTAGCAATGGCAACAGTTATGAGAATCAGTGAGCTGATTTCAATTTCGAATAATCCATCATTGTTGGCATTTTCTGAGGAAGATGTCAGCCTTTTCCCTACGGAGATTCTAAGAAAAAATGAAAGGGAGGATTTTCAAGCTCAACCTATCAGGATAAAACTGCTAATGGATGAGACAAGGGTTCCTCATGTATTGTGCCCAGTTAAGATTCTTCAAGAATGGTTAACCAGATTCCCTAATCGAGGCCCCTGTGTATTCTCATCACAAGATGGTAAGAAATTGTCTCCAAGTCAAATGAAAAAATAATTTTCTCAGTTGGTGAGTCAAGCAGACCCTGGCAAAAGAAAAAAAATTGGTACATGACACCAGGAAATATGCAGGGTCTGTGGTCCTTCTGCAGCATATGAGCCTCAGTCAGATCAAAGAAGTGGGCTTTTAGAAATATTCAAAACCTTTCAAAACAGCTATCTTCATCTATCTCTGAAAGATGCTTAACATGTGGTGGTACTGGGATCCCCTCCCCCACCTAGTTAATCTCCACAATCAGGACCTTATTCTTCCTCATCAGAATAAAGTGAGTATCCTAATTGAGATATGTATATTAACATTTTACCTTCCGGTAAATGTTCTTAATATTGGAAAATATTCCAAAAAGTTTATAATTATAATCTGGACCTAAGCTAGCGGAGCCTTAGATGCAATGTCACCTCCCTTTTCACCTTCTGCTCAGGTAATCAAAGCTAGACGTCGCATTCTGGATTGAACAAAAAGCCGTTTTTTTTCTTCTAAAAAACAGTTTTTGTGATGTAGTCCAGAATGCGACGTCGACATCCCACCCATCTCCACCCCTCGAGAGTTGACATTTGTTTACTGCTCGCTTTAGGGCAAGAGATGACGGTAACAATGCGTGTGATGGGGAGTGCAGGAGGGGTTTGAGAATTGCAATTAAATGCCAGGTAGCAACGTGTCCTCCTAATATTACTTACTTAAGTAATTATTAGATGTTTTAATTGCCTGTATGTTGGCCTGGCAAGTTAATGCTAGGCATATACATACCTAGGTATAAAGCTAGATGTCGCATTCTGGACTAAATCACAAAAACTGTTTTTTAGAAAAAAAACGGCTATTTTTAAGATTCCGCCATGTACCCCCGTGATGTTTTTCCTTCAACTCCAAAGATTTTTCGTCTCTCCATCGCACTTATCACAAATTATCTAGCACAGTAAAGTCTCGAATAATGACGGTAGTGTCCTCCAATATTGCAGTACAGTATAAGGTGAATCATTGTATCGTGAATCATTTATTACCATTAAAATAAAGCAATAATAATGAAATGTGTTCCCAAGTGTGACCCTTTCATATCTTTTGTGTGGCTTTTTATCCTCTTTTTTCCCAAAAAAACAATACAATTAATGAAAATTGCAAACTATATTCTTTAAAAAAAAATTTCTGAATGCACCTTATACAAAATAAATGAATGATAATATGGTCACATAAGAGGAGATAGGACGCCATTGTTTTCGTTAGTGTTTACAGCCGAGATTCCGGGACGATAGTTCTAAGCGAGAAAATGAAGAAAATAAGACCCTGGTTGTAGCTGTAGTAAAATTAATGTAAAAAAATTAATACTGTATATATGTTTTAAATAATGTTATTTAATGTACAGTAGAAGTAACCATTGATATTAAAGTAAAAAAAGGTGATTACATAAAAACATCAAGATCGTCTTAGTGATGTGAAAGTGTAAATCGATGTAGGATTTTTAATGCCAGACGCGAAAGTATTTTTGAAAACTAAATTTCCACGGAGTTGGAGGTACAGCCAAGGTCAGGAGGCCTACAACCACAAAATCACTGCCATATGACAAGATTTTTTTTTTATGGAATTGTGGTCACGGCTGTGATAAAGGTCAATTAGGGAGTGTAGTACTGCGATTTTAGGTAAATCAGTTCATAGTATGATCAGTGACAGCGGAAGAGGTTGTAAATAACTTAAAGTGAATACAAACTGGCAAGCAAGCTGGTAAGGCACCACTGCCAGCAGAGACCAAGCCGTGTCATAGGTGCCACAGAGACTTTAAATTTTATTTTGCTTGTGTGCTTTCTCAAGGACTGAAACTGTGTTTATAATACACCATTCACAGGGAGATACGGTGTAGACAGTGATAGCAGAAGACAACTCTATAGGCAACAGGGGAAGTGGTTAAATCCAGCAGAGAGCAGCTAAGTACTAATTCTTTCTTTTTTCTCTTTTTTTTTAAATAGGTGTAAATCTATACACAGTCTGCACTTAACAACAACAACAACCATGAGTATGATATGTGATGACTGCAGCGGGACTTCGGATATGGAGGATACAGGCCTGACTAACGCAACGTTTAGGAAGATGTTAACTGCTGCAAAGCATGAAGGCTGTTGCTGGTATTGCCCTGACTGCATAGTCAAGGTGAAAGAGGTGATTGCAAGCCATAAGGGAACGAGTTCCCTGGGGACGAAAATAGATGAAGCTGGAGCCCTTCTGGTTGCCAAACTAGAGCAAGTTGGGAAAGAGATCCTTGCTAAGACTGAGGAAGTAGCCGATAGAATGGAGGTGGTTACTAAGAGGAGTTATGCTGAGGCATTAGCAGGGCCATGGGGGTGGCGGAAAGTAATGCAGGATCAGAACAGGTTCTACAGCAGCTAGGGACTCTGCAGAAGTGTATCAAAAAAATTAAGATTAACGGACCTACTGTTCGGGGAGAGGAGGAAAAACGGGAATGTTTCCAGCACAGGAACAATGTAATAGTTTTTGGAGTCCCCGAGAGCCAGGCTGAGTGAACTGAGAGTAAGGTAACACGCGATAAGATGCAGTTTCAAAATATTTGTACTCAGGTTCTGAAGATGCCATCAACCCCACAGGATGTGAGGAGGCTGGGACAAAAGCAGGGGGATAAGCCTCGCCCGCCCCAGGAACACACTAGTGAGCGAGGAGGAGAAATGGGGGGTTAATCGGCAGGCAAAAAACTTAGCAAGGAGCGAGGCATCTCGGGGTGTATTCATTCACCCAGATCGCACGGTAATGCAGAGGGAAAAGCAGAAGAATCTCCTCTAGGACTTCAAGCAGAAGAGGGAGAAGTCAAAGAGGAATGGGGACGGGTGTACATGGGCTATATTCAGGGGGAGGGAAGTGGAAGCAAGTGTGCTGACATAGGGCCAGGGGGCAGCAGCGCACCCTCCACCCACTCTATCCCCCACCTGGGAGGTGGCACCAGCTCCACCTACCAGACAGAAGGAGGCGAGCGCCGTGTAAACAATGACGTTTCTAACCACACCCTACAAAATACAGTGTACTTAGCAAATGCTGCAGCTTCTGAGAATGGGGGAGGGGCGGGGTTACTACTAAGAGCAGAGACGTTACCGAGAACAAATTCTGGCTTGAATGTCATGTACACTAATACTGACATGTTTCTTGATAAGAGAGAGGAGTTTGAAACACTACTAAAAGTACACCAACCAGATATTGTAGGAGTTGTAAATCTGTTGTACAAGAACAGGAGAATCGACCCAGAGGAATGTGAGTTCAGTATTACAGGATATGCCTCATTTACGAACCTCTCAAGAAACTTACAAGAGGGGTGTGGTTATCTAAGCTAGGCAAGACCTTAGAGCCAGCCAGGCGAGGGTACAGGAAGAGGATGTTTTTGAAGAGTCCAAGTGGTGTAAAATTAAATTAAAAGGAGGGGACTTACTTATCGTCGGGGGTGCATCTACAGATCCCCAAACTGTGGCCCATTAAATCAAAGGAACTTAAAAGCCTTAATAGACAATGCGGCGATGCTCAACCCTAGCCACCTCCTGATCATGGGGAACTTTAACTATGGAGACATCGACTGGAGAAACGAGTTCACCCCAAATGACTTGAATAACCCTGCTACTCTTTTTGTAGAAACTCTGAGAGATAATCTTCTGTTCCAACATGTTAGAGACCCTGCACATTACAGAGGGGAGCAAACACCCAAGCCACTTGACCTCATCATAACAAACGAGGAGGGTATGATGGCCAAACTGGAACACCTTGCCCCAGTTGGCACCAGTCACCATATAGTGCTGTCATTCAGATTTAACTGTTACCTAGTTCAGGATAAGGCCAGGCCAAGGTGCAAATATTACAAGAGAAATTACAATGGGATGAGGGAAGAGATGAGAGGTATCAACTTGCCTCATTCATTAAGGCACAGGAACGCAGACACTACGCTGAAAATCATAACTAGTAAAGTGACCCATTTGATCGATAAATATATACCCAAAACCAAACCCAGTGCCTCTAGGAATACGAGGGGATCCCTACACATGAACCACTCTGCGGTCGACAGAGTTAAAAAGAAAACCCAGAAATTCAAGACGTGGGTTGGGTCAAACGATGAGCAGGACAGGAGGATGTTTACAAGAGCCACAAACCAAGAAAAGATAGAGTGTAGAAGGGCTGAAAAGGAGTTCCAGAGGCTGGTTGCAAGCGAGGTCAAGTCAAACCCAAAGGCGTTTTACCGCTATGCAAAGTCGAAATTAAAAACGCGAGTAGGAGTATCAGACCTGAGGCTTGAAAATGGTAGTTACGCAGATTCTGACCAGGATAAAGCTGAGGCATTGAACAGCTTCTTTTCCTCCGTGTTCACAAAATAGGATGCAATTAACCTTCCTGCGTTTGAGAACGCACGGTTCGACACAGCATCGACCCACATTGTGTTCACAGAAGAGGGTATTAGAAATAAACTGTCCAGGCCAAAGGTCCATAAGAGTCCCGGTCCTGACATGGTGCATCTTAGAGTGCTTGCCGAGCTCCTTAAGATCCTATTTTGTAAATGCCTGGATGAACAAAAGGTCCCCAGTGAATGGAAAGTGGCTTATGTGAGTCCTATCTTCAAGAAGGGCGATCGTCACTCCACGAACAACTATAGACCGGTGAGCCTGACCAGCATAATATGTAAAGTACTTGAGAGTATTACCAGAGTTGCCGCAATGGAACAGCTACTGCGAAACAACCTTGTAAAGGATTGCCAACACGGTTCTATGCTGGGGCGCTCCTGCTTAACACAATTGCTCAAGGTATTGGATATTTTCACCCATATTCTGGAATGGGGTGGTAATATCGATAATATTTACCTAGATTTTGCCAAGGTTTTCGACAGTGTACCCCATGAAAGGCTGAAAATCAAACTGGAAGGGTACGGAATTCGGGGAAATGTCCTAGCGTGGATAGAAGACTTTTTACATGACCGCAAGCAGTGTGTGGTGATTATTGGCACAAAATCATCAACCGTACCTGTCACAAGTCGGGTACCACAGAGCAGTGTATTGGGCCCGATGTTGTTTCTTTGTTTCATAAATGACATGCCTGACGTTGTACACTCCTCCATACAAATGTTTGCCGATGACGCCAAGTTATTTCGGGAAATCAAGAACCAAGCAGACTGTGAAGAGCTACAGAAGGACCCTGTGGGCTCCAAGAATGGTCAAAGAAATGGCTGCTAAGATTCAATGTCACGAAGTGTAGGAGGATGCACCTGGGGCAAACCAACGGTAAGGAGACGTATCATATGTCCCAACGGGATGAAGAAACTGCACTATTTGAGACTGATTGTGAGAAGGACCTAGGTGTGTATGTTGAAAATGAGCTGAAGTTCTCGGGCCATTGCGAGAAGAAGGTAAATCAGGCAAATAAATTATTGGGTCTTATAAGAAGGTCGTTCAGATATCTAGAAGGTCCCCACTCGAGTACTGTTGTAACGGGGGGGGGGTATTTCTCACTCAAGCTGCCCCCCCTTGTCTTACTCATACTTCTCTTGTCTTAGTTCCTTCAAATGTTCTTTCTACTTACTTCAGTTCATGGTTACTACATAACCTCAGCTCTTTGGTAGCATGGCGAGGGTCTAGGGTACATGGGCATTGTAATTCTGGTATCAGGGTCACTTGGACGGAAATAAAGGTGAACTACTGCGGGAAAATTAATACCCCTAATGTACTCTAAGAAAAGGTATATTAATATGAAATCAAAGTAGGGAAAAAGATATCATTAACATACAACTCCAAGGTGCAACTCCTCGGCTTTACTCAACTGCAATTTACTCAGATACTGTACTCTTACTACACACAACCTTGCTGGTGTTACATTACATTACAGTTACCAGGATCAATTCCTTGGCTTTACTCACATTACATATAGACACATGACAACTCCTTGGCTTTACTCACATGCCATTCCAAGTGGGTACTCTGGCTTCTCCCACATTACTGGTGATACATTACATTAACAGATACCAAGATCAACTCCATGGCTTTACTCATATTACAACTCCAATCAGATACTTTACTTCTCACACCTTACTGGTGGTGCCTGGCATTACAGTACATTACCAGACAAACTTACACTGTCACCCCGTCTGGTCCCTGAGATATGCTAGGGACTGTCAGTTGGTTGAAAATGTTCAAAGGAGGGCCACCAGACTGGTGCCTGCACTTCGACATGTTAGCTACCCTGAGAGATTGGAGCGCCTGAACTTGCCTAGCTTATACTACAGACGGGCAAGGGGTGACTGAATTGAGGTGTGCAAGCATCTCAAGGGGCACTATTCAGTCAAGTGTCCTTAATTGGAGCTTGCGGACGTTCGCCCCACAAGGTGTCACAGCTCAAGATTGAAGAAGCCGCACGTCCAGAAAACTGTGAGGGCAAACTTTTTCGGAGTGAGGGTTGTAAACTCTTGGAACGATCTACCAGAAAGTGTTGTGACGGCACCGAGTGTGAGCTCTTTCAATACAAGACTTGACCAACACTGGAGCGGGTTCAGGTACATTCAGGAGCCAGTGCATGTCCAGTACTTGCCAACAGTGCATAACAGAGACGTGACCGATCGCCCAAGCGGCTAACGAGCCGATCTTTTGGTGAAGAGGATAAAGGAAAAGGAAAAGTAATCAGAGACGTGACAGATCGACCAAGCGGCTAACGAGCCAATCTGTGTTGAAGAGGATAAAAGTAAAAAAGATAGAGGTGAAAGACTTTAAATATAAATAGTGGAACGCCAATGTATACGTGTGCACTCAAAGAAACATAGTCATTTATCTTAAGAATATGTACAAAAGATTCATTATTGTTTATTACTGAATATGTATTTGATTGAATTAATGTTTATATTTGTGAAATGAACAATGCAATTCATTAATACTACGTAGAGTATTAAGACGCACAGAGAAGACAAGACGGCATTGTATTCGTAAGTGACGATGGTTCAACATAAGAAACTGAAGAAAATAAGACCCTGGTTGCAGCTGTAGTGAACTTAATGTAAAAAAATTTAATACCTGTATGTATGTTTTAAGTTATGTTATTTAATGTTAATAAATGGAACCCTAGAAGTAGCTAACCACTAATGGTAAAGAAATAAAGCGAGACGATTGGGAATGCCGATGTATGTACAGTAAGTGCGTACATGTGAAAACATATCATCATTTCTCTACATATAAATATGAAAGCAACACTTATTTACTGTTCATATATGTTTAAAATAATACTTACAAATGTAAAACAAAAATTCTACTCACCAACAGTGGTAAAGTCTAAAACATAAGGACAGCCAATAATGTGTTGTGAGTTTTTACTCAGATGACGAAGTCATCAGGTTCAACTCTGGCTGTAGCTTTTTAGATTAACAAATTTATTGACAAAGATTGGAGTACAGTTTGTCTATTCTGAGTAATTCAGTCAGGTCTTGACACTGAGGGTGGTATCACTTCTCACTGCCAAGCAGGACAGAGATTCATACACAAAGGTCTTCTGATCTCGCTAGAGGAAAGGTCACAGCGTCTTAGCTCCCGGGGATAAATTGTCAGTAATGGCAAGTGCTACTTGTGAACAGGGCTGTGCCCTTCTGAGGGCCGAGTTGGAGAGGGCCAAGGAAGATATCTTGAAATTAAAAGAAGAAATAGCAAGGATGAAGGAAGAAACGAGGCAAGGAAAGCCGGTGAATGAAGAAAACTGCAAAAATGA
>NW_024743861.1:120000-153179 GCF_018991925.1 Homarus americanus | reverse complement strand
TCAGTATGCGTTCCCGGTACGTATTGCTCCCATCTATCTCCTCCTCACCCCCGCCATCCTCTCCTCCCTCACCCCCCGCCATCTATCTCCTCCTCACCCCCTCCCATCTATCTCCTCCTCCACCCCCCCTCCCACCTGCCTCATCCTTCTCTTATCTACCCTCCTTCTCCCTCCCTCACCTATTCTCCCCTCACACCCCCTCATCTCTCCCTCCTCATACTCCTTCCTTCACCCCCCTCCTTCATCTTCCTCCCTCTCACCTCCCTCCCCACTCCCACCTCCACCCTCCCTCCTTCTCACCTCAACCCTCTCACCTCCTACCCCTCTCACCTCCAACCCCTCTCACCTCCCCCTCCCCTCTCACCTTCAACCCTCTCACCTCCCAACCCTCTCACTTCCCTACCCTCACCTTCAACCTCTCACCTCCTACCCTCTCACCTCTACCTCCTCCCACCCTCTCACCTCCAACCCTCTCACCTTCAACCCTCTCCCCCCTCTCTCACCTCTTCAACCCTCTCACCTCCTACCCTCACCTTCAACCCCTCTCACCTCCTACCCTCTCACCTCCAACCCTCCTCACCTTCAACCCTCTCTCACCTCCCACCCTCTCACCTCCAACCCTCTCACCTCCTACCCTCTCACCTTCAACTTTCCTCCCCCCTCCCTCCCCCTCCTCACAAACCCCTTCCCAATCTCTCTATACCCCCTCCATTCCTCTTCCACACCCTCCCCCCCCATCTTCACCTCCCCCCTCCTCCACCCCCTCACTGTCACCTCCAGCCCCAGGAATCAGTCAGTGAAGACGCCAGGTGGTGGCGGTGTAGTAAACTAACTATTACCGCCTCTTGTGTGATGCACCAGTCGCCTCCACCTGTGTCTCGCGGTGAAGGAACATGGCGTGTTGGCTCACCCCCAATTAGACACCCCCCCCCCTCTCTGTTTATATGTATGTATGTATGGCGACCTGGTGTAATGGTCAGCATGCTCGCCTCGCAAGCGAACAGACCTGGGTTCGATCCCGGGCAGGGTGAAATTATGGGCAAGTTTCTTTTCGCCGTTTGCCTCTGTCTACCCAGCAGTATGGGAACCTGGATGTTAATCGATTTGTGGTTCGTGTTCCGGCGTAATGAGTTAGCCAGTGCAGTTGGCGGTTGTCGGTCTTCTCGGGCTATTCCTTGACACTGGGTCATGCAGCTCGTTAACTTAAGTGTGTGGTTGTTGTGTTGGCGACAGCTTTTACACCAAAACAAATTCACGCCTAGTTGGCCCTTGGGCCGGCCATCCTCGTTACACACTAGGGGCGACTATTGTGTAAGTGAGTATCTGTCTTTCTGTCTCTCTGTTGTTAATGGTGTTTATACTGTGTTTTATATTGTCATTATTATTACCCTCAACTAACATTCACTATCATTTGTCTATGTCTATCTGTCTGTTACGTGTCTGCACGATAACTACTGAACATAATATATGATAGTAGGAACATTTAAGGTCACACTAGCATACTCAGGTCAGAGGTCACGGATTAAGGTTGAGTGTGTGGTGGTGGAGGTTGAGTGTGTGGTGGTGGAGGGTTGAGTGTGGTGTGGGTTGGTGTGTGTGGTGGGGTGAAGTGTGTGGTGGTGGGGTGAAATGTGTGGTGGAGGTTGGTAGTGGTGGTGGAAGGTTGAGTGTGTGGTGGTGGAAGGTTGGTGTGTGGTGGTGGAGGTTGAGGTGTGTGGTGGTGGAAGGTTGAAGTGTGTGGTGGTGGAGGTTGAGTGTGTTGGTGGTGGAGGTTGAGTGTGGTGGTGGAAGGTTGAG
Organism: Homarus americanus; assembly: GCF_018991925.1. Taxonomy (NCBI): domain Eukaryota; kingdom Metazoa; phylum Arthropoda; class Malacostraca; order Decapoda; family Nephropidae; genus Homarus; species Homarus americanus. The sequence goes on along the minus strand of NW_024743861.1, from coordinate 151,382 downwards.
TGTGTGGTGGTGGAGGTTAGTGTGTGTGGTGGAAGGTTGGTGTGTGGTGGTGGAGGGTGAGTGTGTGGTGGTGGAGGGTTGGTGTGTGGTGGTGGAAGGTTGAGTGTGTGGTGGTGGAGGTTGATTATGGTGGAAGAACAGACCCTGACTAGACCAGAAATATTTCCCACGTGTCTCAGGTGTGTGTAGGAGTGTGTGAGGGATAGTCTATTTTGAGTGAGTGTGTGTGTGTGTGTGTGTGTGTGTTCAGGTTTATTGGTGTATTGGCAGAAGTGTTGGGTTGAGTTGCTATTTGTTGTTGGTGATGGTGCCAGGGTGGCCAGAGGTGTTGATGGCAGCTCCTCCTCTCCTCCCCTTCCTCCTCCTCCCCTCTCCTCCTTCTTCCTTTTTTTACTTGTTCTTCCTTCATCCCTCGTTTAATCACACTAAAATTGCCTATTTTTCTTCTCTTCCTCTTCCTCTCCCTCCTTCCTCCCCTCCTCACTTATCCTCTCCTTGTGTGTTTGTTGTTATTGTTGTTGCTCTTCGGCGTTTTCTCCTTCTTCCTCTCTCTCTCTCTTCTCGACCTCCAGTCTCTCTTCCTGACCTCCCCTCTTCTTTTTCCGACTTCCCTCTCCTCCCTGCTTCCTCTCTTCCTCCCGACCTCCTCTTCCTCTTCCTCCCGACCTCCTCTCTCCTCCTCCCGGCCTCCTCCCGACCTCCTCTCCTCCCGACCTCCTCCCAGACCTCCTTCCTCCCGACTCCCTTCTTCCCGACCCCCTCTCTTCCTCCCGACCTCCCTCTCTTCCTCCCGACCTCCTCTCTTCCTCCGACCTCCTCTCTTCCTCCCGACCTCCTCTCTCTTCCCCCGACCTCCTCCTGTCCTCGTCCTTCTTCCTCCCGACCTCCTCTCTTCCTCCCCGACCTCCTCTCTTCCTCCCGACCCTCCTCCTACCTCCTCCCCGACCTCCTCTCCTCCCGACCTCCTCTCTTCCTTTTCCTCCCCCTCCTCTGCTGATAGGCACTTCATTTGAGCCTATGTAGTGAGGGGCAGTCGAGACTCTTAACAGCACCGGATTATGAGGAGGAAAGGTTAAGAAAGATGGTAGAGGAGGAAAGGTTAATAAAGATGGTAGAGGAGGAAAGGTTAATAAAGATGGTAGAGGAGGAAAGGTTAATAAAGGTGGTAGATAATGAGGAGGAAAGGTTAATAAAGATGGTAGAGGAGGAAAGGTTAATAAAGGTGGTAGAAATATAGAAGGAAAGGAATAAAGATGGTAGAGGAGGAAAGGTTAATAAAGGTGGTAGAGGAGGAAAGGTTAATAAAGATGTAGAGGAGGAAAGTTAGTTGAGGTGGTAGATAATGAGGAGGAAAGGTTAATAAAGATGGTAGAGGAGGAAAGGTTAATAAAGGTAGATAATATAGAGGAAAGGTTAATAAAGATGGTAGAGGAGAAAGGTTAATAAAGATGGTAGAGGAGGAAAGGTTAATAAAGATGGTAGATAAAGGAGGAAATGTTAAAAGATGGTAGAGGAGGAAAGGTTAATAAAGATGGTAGATAATGAGGAGGAAGGTTAATAAAGATGGTGAGGAGTTATTGATGTTGAGGAGGAAAGGTTAATAAAGATGAGGAAGAGGAAAGGTTAATAAAGATGGTAGAGGAGGAAAGGTTAATAAAGATGGTAGAGGAGGAAAGGTTAATAAGATGGTAGAGGAGAAAGTTAATAAAGATGGTAGATAATGAGGAGAAATGTTAAGAAAGATGGTAGAGGAGGAAAGGTTAATAAAGATGGTAGATAATGAGGAGGAAAGGTTAATAAAGATGGTAGATAATGAGGAGGAAAGGTTAATAAAGATGGTAGAGGAGGAAAGGTTAATAAAGATGGTAGATAATGAAGAGGAAAGGTTAATAAAGATGGTAGATAAGGTGGGGGTTAATAAAGATAGAACAGGTGAAGGTAGATATATATTGAATCACTCCCTCATTAAAACACCTACAATGAATTAATTAAAAAACTGTACTACAATGTTAATTAACCTGTAACCCCGCCCCCCCCAGACATCAGCCATTTATTAATTGTTATTAGTTTATATTTAACACACACACATACGCTTATATACACACATACACATAAATACACACACACACATAAATACACACACACACACACACACCATACATAAATACACACAGATGACTGCACTGGATGACTGCACTGTTGGGGGTTTCAGTGGACAACACCGCACCAGACTACTCATCGCTCCAAGGCACCCTGGACAGGCTACAGGCATGGACTACGGAGAAAAAAGTCACCATCAACCACACACCAAAACCGTAGTCATGCACATCAATACCGCCACCACTCCAGTGCAAGCCCCAGCAGTCACAGTGGGTGCCCATCCTCTCCAGCTGGTGCAGTCTGCCAAACTCTTGGGTGTAACTATAGACAACAAACTTGACTGGAAGCCATGTAATAACACAGTAAGGCAGCCTTGTACCGTCTCTACATGCTACAAGACTTAGATCACTTGGGACACCCACGCCAGAGCAGGGACCATCTACAACGCCTTTATTCTCCCCAAACTAACGTATGCGTCACCAGCCTGGTCGTCTTCTCTCAACTCCACCCAACAACGTCAGCTGGAGAAAGGTACAGAAAAAGGGCCTGCAGAATCATGCTCGTCGAGAATACCCCAGCTACACAACGCTCTCTCCACCCTGGAAATGCCATCCCTCAGTGACCTCCACCATCAAGCACTGGAAAGGTTTGGCAGTGGACTACTGCACCACCCTCGCCATCGCCACCTCCTGCAGCCCCCACCCAACTCGCGCAGTCTGCCACTACAACAAAATTCAGCCCATAAGAGCCCGCACCGTTAGATATAAGAACAGCACCATCCCATCTATTGTAAAATAATAAACAACTCCTGATTTATGTACTGTACAGCCCTGTAAATGTATTCAATGCATATTATATCATTATGTTTAAATCAAATGTAAGTCTGTATATTTTCAGCCACCGGCTACGCTCTATTAATAAACCGTTTATTATTATTATTATTATTATTATTATTATTATTATTATTATTATTATTATTTACTAACACACACACACACACACACACACACACACACACACACAGTACATATACAGGGTCATTCATATAAGTTTCTTTCTTGGTATGGGGGAGGTTAGGTTAAGCTGTGTTGTTAGGTTAGGTTAGTGTTAGGCTGTGTTGTTAGGTTAGGTTAGTGTTAGGCTGTGTTGTTGGGTTAGATTGTGTTGTTAGATTAGATTAGGTTTAGAATTACGTTAGTGTTAGATTGCATTAGGTTAGATTAGTGTAGATTAGATTAGATTAGTGTTCGACTAGATTAAGTTGTGTTAGATTAGACTAGATTGTATTAGGTTAGGTTAGATTAGGTTGGGTTAGGTTAGATTAGGTTTTGTTCGGTTAGATTATAATAGGTCCTGGCCCAAACACCCTACACTCGGTCAGTTCAACCCAGGACAGGATGCTGGTCTGGCTGGTCTACTGTACTGAAGGGCCGGCTGGTCAGTCCCCTTATCAGCGAACACAAGCCACCTAGAGGATTAATTTGTTGATGAGAGTACAATGGGTGGCGTACAGGGGAGGGAACCCGATACTCCCTCCCCCATCACTCCTCCCTCCATCACACTTCTCCATCTCTATCATCCTCCCCCCTGTATCACCCCCTTCCTTCACCCTCCCCCCTCCATCACCCCTTCATCCCCTCCCCCTCCATCACCCCTCCCCTCCATCACCCCCTCCATCACCCCCTCCATCACCCCCCTCCCCATCACCCCCTCCCCCTCTCTCTCCATCACCCCTCTCTCCATCACCCCCTCCATCACCCCCTCCCCTCTCTCTCCATCACCCCTCTCTCTCCATCACTCTCTCCATCACCCCCCTCTCTCCATCACCCCCCCTCTCCCCAACTACGATCGGGAGTCAAACACATGAGCATTCGTTTGGGAGGGAAGTCTCGTTCCACCTTAATCACCTGTTACTTATTAGAGGAGGTGGAGGGTGTAGTAGAGGAGGAGGGAGTAAGAAGGAAGGAGGTGTAGAAAAGAAGAGGAGGGTGTGTGAGAGGAGGAGGAGGGGTGTAGTAGAGGAAGAGGAGGGGTGTAGTGAAGGAGGAGGGAGGGTGTAGTAGGAGAGGGAGGAGGGTGTAGAAAGGAAGGAGGAGGAGGGTGTATAGAGGAAGAGGGAGGAGGAGGGTGTAGTGAGGAAGAGGAGGGTGTGTAGAGGGAGGAGGAGGGTGTAGTAGAGGAAGGGGGAGGGTGTGGTACAGGGGAGGAGGAGGGTGTAGTGGGGAGGGAGGGGTGAAGTAGAGGAAGAGGGAGGGGAGGGTGTAGTGAAGGAAGAGGAGGGTGTAGTAGAGAGAGGAGGGAGGGGTGTGTAGAGGAAGGGGAGGGTGTGAGACAGGGAGGAGGGGTGTAGAGGAGGAGGAGGGTGTAGTAGAGGAGGAGGAGGGGGTGTAGTAGAGAAGGGGGGAGGTGTAGTACAGGAGGAGGAATTTATTTGATTTTGTCGCTTGCAGCAGCTACTTTATTGTGCACCCACACTCATCCTGTGAGCAGTAGCGCAAGGATTACAGAGTAGAGTTTACAAAGGGTCATAATAATTAACCCCCGTTGTCAGGATATCATGGCACTGAATGTTACACAGTATTTCATTTACATTATTTGTTTAGTTCTATACATAAAAGGTACTTATTCACAATAGCTTGAGTACAGGCGTGTGAGGAGGCAGTATGTCTGGCCTCACACTTTGTTGTCACATTTACGTGAGAAGTATTCAAGCACATTGTGTATTTGGTTCTGTACATGAGAACTGATATAGTTACGAAGTGCAAGAAAGTGGATACAATCTTAATATGTCGGCTATCTTGCCATTAGAGATGAAGTGTTGTGCCATTTCACACACAGTGTGCTTGGACCTGTCCTAAAGGTTCTATCTTCACACAGTCGAGGACTTAGTAGCCAAGTGTGTGGCCATATGTCTGGCCACACACTTTATTTAGCCTTGTTTACATCTGCTTGAGGAACATACTGCCAAAGGTACTTATATCCTAACCTTAATCTAGCAGGTTACAACATCTTGTAATCTAGTGATCTTGTTACTTGCTCCATATACATGTTTCACTTGATACATCTCATCATGGTAACCTATGGATCGACTAGTGCCTGTTTGCACTAGTCTACTTGCGTCAAACTCATCAATAAGTTCTTTCCTAATTACAGTTTTTAAGGGTTCTTTTGACAGACCCAAATTGTATTCAACGGTGTCTTTGTTAGACGCGAGTTTGCGAGGCATCAACTCTGTCATGTTTTATGAGGCCTATGTGAGAGGATCCACAACAGTTTGACCCTGACACCCTGTCAACAAGGCACGCATATTTGTGTCTGGCTTCAGAGACAAGAGCGTGACAACCTGAGTCGAGGGTGCCAAGGGCAAGTAGTGAGGATAGAGAGTCAGTGATGATGAGACTGTCAGTAACAGTGGTTTCAATGAATTTAATAACTGTGAGTATGGCAACTAATTCAGTTTGTAGAGGATGCCCAGTTGTTAATTCTAACTCCTTTCTCAATTATATTACCGTCAGGTTGAGTCACAACAATAGCACTTCCAGCCCTCCCACAGGCGGTGTGTTAAGAGATCCATCAGTGTAGATCAGGGGTCACCAAACTTTTTTCACAGTGGGCCGGATAACTGAAAGAATGACGGCGCGGGCCGCATAATCATTCTGTTCAATACTGCAAGCCAGAACGAAAGCTCTGGGAAAAAGACGAAAAACTAAGTTTAGCATTCCATGTTAATCATGGGTGAGTGGCGTGCAATGCACAAAAACAAAGACAACCAACATATTTATTTACTAAAAAGTTATCAAAGGAGACGTTAGGAAAAAGATAGTTACATCAGACCTAGTGTGCACATATCCGAATCTCACAAACTAAGCAGCAAAATATTTAAATTTAAATTGTATCACAACGTCTCGTGTTCCATACGTTTTATCAAGCAAATTCAAGTACCGTCGGCGGGCCTGATGAACTGATCCGGCCCGCGGGCCGTGGTTTGGTGACCCCTGGTGTAGATGGTCTGTGTGATATTATCATCAGTCTGTAGAGTGTGTATGTGTTCAAGAGCTCTCAATTTGGCAGTGTGTTGGAGATAAATGCTTTGTATAATTAATTTTTTAGGCGGATACGTCGGTATTGTGATATCGAAGGGAACTGTCTGCCAGGGTGGCAGGAAGCGCTGTTGTGTCTCAACTTTGTACAGGTGGTCTAGTCCAAACATCTTCATATGTGTAGCTGTAGTTTGGATCCATTTAGACTGAGTAGTCCCATGGTTCATAAATTCTAGCAATTTTAAGGAAACAATGTTATCAGGATCACCACGCAGAAGCCTCAGGGCTATCATGTGGTTGACTTCAATTATTCTATCTTTAACACTGGGTATACCTAGTTCTTTCCTCATATTAAGTACTTTACTGCTCATGGGACATCCTAGGATAATTCTGAGGGCTTTATTTTGCATTTTCTCGAGCTTGTCAACGCCTTTCCCGTCACGAATGACCAGGGCTGGTGCGTGGTAATCTATCAGAGATCTTATATAGCCTAGGTACATTGTTTTAACAATTCTAATCTTAGCACCATAGTGCGGGCTGTACCCCGCTACACTTCTAAGAGGTCTCAGTCTGTCAGTACATTGGCGGGTTAGCTGTTGTATGGCAGGTAGGGTACAAGGGACGGAAACACCAAGATATTTAAAAGAAGAAACATAGTCAATAGTGTTGTTACCTATCTTGAGCTTGGCGGGTCCGCGTTTGCGGTTACCAGCTTGTTTGTTGAACACCTTAGTTTTCTCAGTGGAGATAATAAGACCAAGGTGTTCACAGGCTGCGTATACATGGTTCAGGGTGGTTTGCATTTCACGATGAGTTTTAGTATGTATAAGAATATCATCAGCATAGCTGATTGAGATATTGCTGGGGTTGTCTGGTATTAAATTTAATAAAGCATTCATAAGAACATTGAACAAAGTGGGGCTAAGTACTCCACCTTGAGGGGTACCAAGTTGCATATCTTTAACTTCACTTTTGTAACCCTGAAACAGTGCAGCAGCCCTTCTGTTGATTAGGTAACCACTTATCCAGTGTAACAGCCTACCTCCTATATCCATTTTGGCTACTTCGTACAATATCAGTTGCCTATTGGCAATATCAAATGCAGCTTTTAGGTCAAGAAATGTGGTGTATCTGTGCCTTTCATCACCATGCACAGTTAGGAATGTGGTGATGCAATTATGTACACCTTTACCATGAGTAAAGCCATTTATGTTAGGAGACATGTGTTCTCTGATTCTATATAAGAGTCTGCCAAGAACCATCCTCTCAAAGGTTTTACACAGGCAGCTGGTTAGTGATATGGGACGAAAGGCATCAGGCTGTCCTGGTTTCTGTATTGGTACAACAATACTGCTGGTCCATGATGTGGGTAGTTGGCCCTCGGCATGACTCATATTGTACAATACCAACAATGGATTGCCCGGCACACGCCTTAGTAGTCTAACGATGTTGTAGGTGACTCCGTCCTCTCCAGGGGAAGTAAACCTACCCGTGACGAGGGTGGCGTCAAGCTCCCACTCAGTATATGGAACATCACACTCATCGTGCTGTTTGCCCAGCATAAAGCTAATAAGATTACTTCTCTCTACAGACTTTGCATCAAGGAGTCCCCGAGTCCCAGCTGGTAACATGTCATAGCTAGACACATGAGCCCACTTTGTTATTAGCTTATTCGACTTTTGCAGAGGGTTTGGATGGGAGACGTGTCTACTGCTTTTACCTCTGATTGTGTTTATGTCTTTCCAGGCTTTGAGGAGGATGTGCTGGTTCAGGCCAAGGACATAGGAGGGTGTAGTAGAGGAGGAGGAGGTGTAGTAGAGGAGGAGGAGGGTGTAGAGGAGGAGGAGGGGTAGTAGAGGAGGAGGAGGGGTGTAGTATAGTAGGAGGAGGTGTGTAGAGGAGGAGAGGAGGGGTGTAGAGGAGGAGGAGGGGTGGGGAGGAGGAGGGGTGTGTAGAGGAGGAGGAGGTAGTAGAGAAAGGGGAGGTGTAGTAGAGGAGGAGGAGGAGGGTGTGGGAGGAAGAGGAGGGTAGTAGAGGAAGAGGAGGGGTGTAGTAGAGGAGGAGGAATGTGGGTAGTAGAGGAGGAGGAGGTAGAGGAAGAGGAGGGTAGCAGAGGAAGGAGGGTGTAGTAGAGGAGGAGGGGAGGGTGTAGTAGAGAAGGGGAGGGTGTAGTAGGAGGAAGAGGAGGTAGTAGGAGGAGAGTGTAGTAGAGGAGAGAGGTGTAGTAGAGGAAGGGGAGGGTGTGTAGAGGAAGAGGGAGGTGTAGTGGGGAGGAGGAGTGTGTAGTAGAGAGGAGGGTGTAGAGGGAGGGGGAGGGGTGTAGTAGAGGAGGAGGAGGAGGGGAGAGGAAGGGGAGGGTAGTAGAGGAGGGGAGGTAGTAGGTGGGGGGAGGGTGGGGAGGAGGGGAGGGGTGTGTAGAGGAGGAGGAGGGGTGTAGTAGGAGGAGGAGTGTAGTAGAGGAGGAGGAGGGGTGTAGAGGAGGAGGGGTGTAGAGGAGGAGTGTGTAGTGAGGAGGAGGGGAGGGGTAGTAGAGGAGGGAGGGTGTGTAGAGGAGGAGGTGTAGGAGGAGGAGGAGGAGGGGTGTGGTAGAGGAGGAGGAGGGTGTGTAGAGGTGAGGTGTAGTGGAGGAGGAGGAGGTGTGGTAGAGGGAGGGTGTAGTAGAGGAGGGGTGTGTAGTAGGGAGGAGGAGGAGGGGGTGTAGTGAGGAGGGAGGTGTAGAGGGGAGTGTGTAGGGAGGAGGAGGTGTAGTAGAGGGAGGAGAGGGGTGTAGGGGAGAGGGTAGAGGAGGAGGGGGTGTAGTAGAGGAAGGGGAGGTAGAGGAGGAGGGTGTAGTAGAGGGAGGAGGAGGTGTAGTAGAGGAAGGGGAGGTGTAGTAGAGGAAGGGGAGGGTGGGAGAGGAGTGTGTAGAGGAGGAGGAGGTGTAGTAGAGGAGGAGGGTGTAGTAGAGGAGGAGGGTGTAGTAGAGGAAGGGGAGGTGTAGTAGAGGAAGAGGAGGTAGAGGTAGTGAGGTAGAGGAGGAGGAGGGGTGTAGTAGAGGAGGAGGAGGTGTAGTAGAGGGAAGAGGAGGAGGAGGGTGTAGTAGAGGAGGAGGAGGAGGTAGAGGAGGAGGAGGGTGTAGTAGAGGAGGAGGAGGGTGTAGTAGAGGAGGAGGAGGGTGTAGTAGAGGAGGAGGAGAGGGTAGTAGAGGAGGAGGAGGGGGTGTAGAGGAGGAGGAGGGTGAGTAGAGGAGGAGGGAGGGTGTAGTAGGAGGAGGAGGGGTGTAGTAGAGAGAAGGAGAGGTAGAGGAGGGAGAGGGGTGGGGGGAGGAGGAGGGAGGGGTGTAGGAGGAGGAGGAGGGTGTAGTAGAGGAGAAGGAGGGGTAGAGGGGAGAAGGAGGGGTGTAGTAGAGGAGGAGGGGAGGAGGTAGAGGAGGAGGAGGGTGTAGTAGAGGAGGAGGAGGGTGTAGTAGAGGAGAAGGAGAGGTGTAGGGGAGGAGGAGGGAGGGGTGTAGTAGGAGGAGGAGGAGGGGTGTAGAGGAGGTGAGGAGGGGAAGAGGGGGGAGAGGAGGAGGTGTAGTAGAGGAGGAGGAGGGGTGTAGTAGAGGAGGAGGGTGTAGAGGAGGAGGGTGTAGTAGAGGAGGAGGAGGGGTGTAGGAGGAGGAGGAGGGTGTAGTAGAGGAGGGAGGAGGGTGTAGTAGAGGAGGAGGGAGGGGTGTAGTAGAGGAGGAGGGGAGGTGTAGTAGAGAAGGGGAGGGGTGTAGAGGAGAGGAGGGGTAGTAGAGGAGGGAGGAGGGGTGTAGTAGAGGAAGAGGTGTAGTAGAGGGAGGGAGGTGTGGGTAGAGGAGGAGAGGAGGGTGTAGAGAGAAGAGGTAGAGGAGGAGGGGTAGTAGGGGAGGAGGAGGGGTAGTAGAGGAGGAGGAGGTGGGGAGGAGGAAGAGGTGTAGTAGTGAGGAGGAGGGTGTAGTAGAGGAGGAGGGAGGTGTAGTAGAGGAGGAGGAGGTGTAGTAGAGGAGGAGGAGGGGGAGGAGGAGGAGGTAGTAGAGGAGGAGGAGGTGTAGAGAGGAGGAGGGGGTAGTAGAGGAGGAAGAGGTGGTAGAGGGGAGGAGGGGATAGAGGAGAGGGTAGTAGAGGAGGAGGGTGTAGAGAGGAGGAGGGGTGTAGTAGAGGAGGAGGGTGTAGTAGAGGAGGAGGAGGGTGTAGAGGAGGGAGAGGGTGTAGTAGAGGAGGAGGGGTGTAGTGGGAGGAGGGTAGGGGGGGAGGGGAGGTGTAGTAGAGGAGGAGAGGGGTGGGGGTGAGAGGTGTAGGAGGAGGAGGGGTGTAGTAGAGGAGGAGGGGTGTAGAGGGGAGGTGTAGTAGAGGAGGAGGTGTAGGGAGGAGGGGAGGGAGGTAGAGGAGGGGAAGAGGGGTAGAGAGGAGGAGGGTGTAGTGGAGGAGGAGGGGTGTAGAGAGAGGTAGAGAAGGAGGAGGGGTAGTAGAGGAGGAGGAGGTGGGGAGGAGGAGGAGGAGGTGTAGAGGAGGAGGGTGTAGTAGAGGAGGAGGAGGTGTAGTAGGAGGAGGAGGTGTAGTAGAGGAGGAGGAGGGTAGTAGAGGAGGAGGAGGGTGTAGTAGAGGAGGAGGAGGAGGGTGTAGTAGAGGAGGAGGAGGGTGTAGAGGAGGAGGAGGGTGTAGAGAAGGGGAGGGTGTAGAGGAGGAGGAGGGTGTAGTAGAGGAAGAGGAGGGTGTAGTAGAGGAGGAGGAGAGGGCGTTGGTGTATTGTAGAGGGTGGTGACGGTGGCTGCTGGTAGTGGTGGTGGCGGTGGTTGGCTGGGTGAGTGTCTCCTGGCCTCCTCCTCCTCCTCTCCGTCTGCCTCCGTCTGGTGTGAGAGGGGGGGGAGGGGGTGGGTTAGTGTGCGTGTTGTGAACTATCTCCCACCACCTGCCATCACACCTGTCCTCCTGTCGTCGCTTACACCTGTAGAAGGAAGCTGTGACGTTAGCAGGTGTTACAGACGGAAGTATATAGGTATATGTTACATCTTTATCACCCTTACTGCACCTAAGATTGTAATTGTGTATCTGTGTATCGGGAAACTACACTTATCTTGGCTGTGTGAAGGTGAGTGTATATTATCATGCACACTACTACACTCCACGTGGGTGTTTAACTGACCGGTCGGAGGGGGCCGGAGTTCGGTCCTCACCTGTGATTCTACACCTGAGTTGACAGCTGTAATACTCTGTGTACGAGTGACTGACTTGTCTCTTGTGTGACCCCTCTTACGTTGGATCTGTTGCTGGCATGGTGAGAGAGAGAGAGAGAGAGAGAGAGAGAGAGAGAGTATCGTGTTTGTGGTATATCAACAAACAAGTTCTCGCGGCGTGGGAAACACTGTTCACGTCCCTCTATTGGTTCATGTGTGTCCGCTCGTCTATCCTTCCATCCATCCATCTGTTCTACCCTTTATCAGTCTCTTTATCATCCATCCATCCATCTGTTCTACCCTTCATCAGTCTATCTTTATCATCCATCCATCCATCCACTTAGTAAGGTGACGAGTTGATGGCACTGACTAGAGCGCGCGCACACACACACACACACACACACACACACACACACACACACACAACAACACACACACACACACACACACACACACACACACACACACAGCTGCTCAAACTCCTGTATATTTTCTTATTTAATGTATGAAGTTTAGGTTCAGGAGGTAGTGAAGGTCCACCACCACCACCACCACCACCGGCTGCTGCCTGCGCCGCCACCACCACCACCACCACCACCACCACCACCACCACCACCACCACCACCACCACCACCACACCACCGCCACCACCACCACCACCACCACCACACCACCGCCACCACCACCGCCACCACCACCACCACCGCCACCACCACCACCACCACCACCACCACCACCACCACCACCCCACCACCACCACCACCACCAATACCACCGCTACCACCGCCACACCACCACCACCACTACCACCACCACCACCACCACCACCACCACCATCACCATACCCCACCGCCACCGCCACCACCACCACCACCACCACCACCACCACCACCACCACCACCGCCACTGCCACCACCATCACTACCACCACCACCACCATCACCACCACCACCACCACCACCACCACCACCACCACCACCACTACCACCACCACCGCCACCACCATCACCACCACCATCACCACCACCCCCACCACCACCACCACCACTGCCACCACCACCACCACCACCACCACCACCACCACCACCACCACCACCACCAACCACCGCCACCACCACCACCACCACCACCACCGCCACCACCACCGCCACCACCACCACCACTGCCACCATCACAATCACCATCACCACCACCATCACCACCACCGCCGCCACTACCACCACCACCACCACCACACCACCACTACCACCACCACCACCACCACCACTACCACCACCACCACCACCACCACCACTACCACCGCCGCCACCACCACCACCACCACCACCACCACCACCACCACCATACCACCGCCACCACCACCACCATCACCACCACCACCACCACCACCACCACCACACCACCACCACCATCACACCACCCCACGCCACGCCGCCGCCGCCGCCGCCGCCACCACCACCACCACCACCACCACCATCACTACCACCACCACCATCACCACCACCACCACCACCTCCACCACCGCACACAGGCTTTTTGTGAAGATAATCGATATTACCTCATTACCACCTGGATATTACCTCATTATTACCTGTGTGGCCCCTCTGCTCACACCTGACCCAACCCCTTTGTTCAGGTGTGTGCAGGTTTATGTATGGTATTAAGAATGGAGGAAACTGCAGTGGCCTATTAGCCATACTGGGCAGTCCCGTTTACACCCAACCCCTATTGCTCATATAAGCATCCAACCTATGTTTGAAGCTATTCAGCGTATTCGAGTTAATGATGATATTTGTAACTTGTTCCACTCGTCCACTACTCTGTTTCCAAACCAAGTTTACCTATTTCGCCTAAATCTAAATTTGTCTAATTTAAAACCATATGAGTTCGCTCCTGGTTGGATAGTTTGAGTACCTTTTGTAAGTCCCTTTGTTTAGCCCTGCCTTCCACTTATACACCTCTATCAGGTCGCCCCTCACTCTACGTCTCTCAAGGGAGTGCAAATTAAGATGCTTTAACCTGTCTCTATACTCAAGGTTCCTAATGCCCGGGATTAGTCTTGTCATTCTCCTCTGAATTCTTTCCAAGGATTCTATTACTGAACACTTTTCGCCAGTATTATTATTATACTATGTCTTTAAACGGTTATAGTGGGATATTGCTACCGTACCCCTTTTGTACGGTATATTGGTACGGTACAGTATACGGTATATTTGTGTGGTTTGTATATTTTCAGTAAATATAATTATCCGGCTTTACTGATCTAACGAGTAATGTTTTATCTTGTGTGATGATTGTATATATATATTTCCAGGGTTTAAGGTGGCCATTGGCTGCTATATTCCATCTATATTATAAGGCGTTGCTATATTGTATACGTCGATAGGATTATATACCCAGTGAACCATGGGTGAATATAATGTGTCGGGTATCTGAACTGTTATGTCCTTTCGTCTGTGGTGATTGTCGCAGGTGAGGTTGACGGCTGTACGGTTGAAGAGAGAGAAAATGAGAAAATGTAATTACGAGAGAGAGAGAGAGAGGAGAGAGTGTATCAATAATGAGAAAGAATGAGACAAGTGTATACGTAATGAGAGAGAGGGGGGTAGCTGGCTATTAAGTTAATGAAAAAAATATTGGGTTTATAATACAAGTTTTCATATGAGGGGCCACATTGTACCTGCTCTCTCTTCTCTCTCTCTGGTACTGAGAGAGAGAGAGAGCACTTTAGCAGTAATCATCGTAATGGCACTATAGGAAAGACTACTTCAAGGCGGCATCAATAAAAGAAAAAAAAGTCCATCCCTCCTCTCCCATAGTCCCCTTCCCTTTACCCTCCCCACACACCCCCTTCCTTTACTCCTCCCCACATCCCCTTCCCTTTACCTCCCACACACCCCCTTTCCTTTACCCACTCCTCCACCCTCCTGCCTGCACACTTCCTCCCACACCTCCCATTCACCATCCCTCATCCTCCACCTCTTCCCACAACCCTCCCCACTCACCCCTTCCCCACCACCCCCTCCCCCACTCACCCCCTCCCCACCCACCCTCCCACCACCCTCCCACCTCACCCCCACTCCACCCCCTCCCACTCACCCCCCTCCCCCACTCCACCCTCCCCACTCACCCTCCCCCACTCACCCTCCCACTCCACCCTCCCCACTCACCCCCTCCCCACTCACCCTCCCATTCACCTCCCACTCACCTCCCACTTCACCCTCCCACTCACCCCTCCCCACTCACCCTCCCCCACTCACCCTCCCACTCACCTCCCATTCACCCCCTCCCCACTCACCCCCTCCCCACCACCCCTCCCACTTCACCCATTTACCCCAGTTCCAGCCTCCTTTTACTTTGTACTTTATATCCCGGAGGCCATTAGTGGTACTTAATGGTGCTAGTGGTGTTGTGGGCGTAGATTGTGGTTGTTTGAAGGTAGATTGTGGTTGTTTGAAGGTAGATTGTGGTTATAGCTCAGATTGTGGTTGTTTGAAGGTAGATTGTGGTTATAGCTAGATTGTTGTTTGAAGGTAGTTGTGGTTATAGCTAGATTTGGTTGTTTGAAGGTAGATTGTGGTTAAAGCTTAGATTGTGGTTGTTTGAAGGTAGATTGTGGTTGTTTGAAGGTAGATGGTTAAAGCTAGATTGTGGTTATAGCTTAGATTGTGGTTGTTTGAAGAGATTGTGTTGTTTGAAGGTAGATTGTGGCTGTTTGAAGGTAGAGTGTGGTTATAACTTAGATTGTGGTTGTTTGAAGGTAGATTGTGTAAAGCTAGATTGTGGTTGTTTGAAGGTAGATTGTGGTTATATTAGATTGTGGTTGTTTGAAGGTAGATTGTGGTTGTTTGAAGGTAGATGGTGGTTTTATCGAATTCTCAAGAGTTCTTTTTTCTCATTTTAAAATTCTCACGTTACCGGATATGCGAGAGTTTATTTATGTTTGCTCACTTAAGTTAGGATAAAGAAAGGCTAATTAGTAAAGGATTGTAAGTCTGTTTTTGCCCTGATATTAAGACAAACCTGACTAATGATAAAGATTCATGTGTGTGTGTGTGTGTGTGTGTGTGTGTGTGTGTGTGTGTGTGTGTGTGTGTGTACTGTGTGTGTGTGTACTGTGTGTGTGTGTACTGTGTGTGTGTGTGTGTGTGTGTGTGTGTGTGTGTGTGTGTGTGTGTGTGTGTGTGTGTACTGTGTGTGTGTGTGTGTACTGTGTGTGTGTTAATAGGAGGCAGACTATGATGTGTATGTTAAGTATATATATAGAGTGTGTTGAGGGAGTAACTGGAGTGCGTTAAAAGGCCACATGAGTAACCCAGAGTGAGGTGGTGAGTGAGCTGGCTACAGGCGGCTCACACCTCATCTTCTCGGTGGTGGTGGTGGTGGTGGTGGTGGTGGTGATGGATGATGATGATGGTGGTGGTGGTGGTGGTGGTGGTGATGATGATGATGATGGTGGTGGTGGTGGTGATGATGATGATGATGATGATGATGATGGTGGTGATGATGGTGGTGGTGGTGATGGTGGTGGTGGTGGTGGTGGTGGTGGTGATGGTGGTGGTGATGATGGATTGGTGGTGTGGTGGTGGTGGTGGTGGTGATGATGATGATGGTGGTGGTGGTGATGATGGTGGTGGTGGTGGTAATGGTGGTGGTGGTGGTGATGATGGTGGTGGTGGTGGTGGTGGTGATGGCGGTGGTGGTGGTGGGTGGTGGTGGTGATGGTGGTGGTGGTGGTGGTGATGATGATGATGGTGGTGGTGGTGATGATGGTGGTGGTGGTGATGGTGGTGGTGATGGTGGTGGCGGTGGCGGCGGTGGTGGTGGTGGTGGTGGTGATGATGGTGGTGGTGGTGGTGGTGGTGGTGATGATGATGATGGTGGTGGTGGTGGTGATGATGGTGGTGGTGGTGATGATGATGATGAGTCTTACAGCACCATTCATCACCTCTCATATCACTTGCCTTCTCGGTGACCAAGCCAGTGTTAGGTAAATGAAAGAAACTAAATGAATGAAAATAAGGTCTGATTATACTATGTGGAGGCGATATGCATACTGAAGGAGTTTATTGCTCGTATTATTATTATTATTATTATTATTATTTTATGAATGTAGAATGATTTTAAGAGTATTGTTGTGTGTGTGTGTGTGTTTGTATGTATGTATGTGTGTATGTATGTATGTGTGATGTGTGTATGTATGTAAGTAACTATACATTTTCTAACACCATTCTCTCTCTCTCTGCTTCAGGTAATAGGGAAGGTAGTGACCAATACATGGAGGTCCACCACACATTACAGTAGTGAGTACTTAACAACACAGGAAATTGAACCAAGTTTTTGTAATAATTTTTGTATTTTGAACTAGACATTTATGTAATTATTTTGTTTTTATTATTATTATTATTGAGAGTGAGGAGGGTGGGGAGGTGAGGAGAGAGAGCGTTGGGGGAGTGAGGGTGGGTTGGGAGGGTTGGGAGAATGAGGGAGAGCATTGGGAGAGTGAGGGAGAGCGTTGGGAGGAGGGAGGGTTGGGAGAATGAGGGAGAGCATTGGGAGGAGAAGGAGAGGAGAAAGGAGGTGGAGTGGAGAGCGTTGGGAGAGTGAGGGAGGTTTGGGAGGGTGAGGGAGAGCGTTGGGAGAGTGGGAGGAGAGCGTTGAGAGGGTGAGGGAGAGCGTTGGAGAGTGAGGGAGGTGGAGGAGGGGAGGGGTGAGGGAGAGTGAGGGAGAGCGGTGGGAGGTGCCAGTAGCAGCAGGGTGTAACGCTGTTGAGACGTTCACTTGTTTATACTGTACATATATACCAGCTGGTCACTTGAGCGGGTGATGGGGGGAGAGGGGGTGATGGGGAGGAGAGGGGGATGGGGGGGGGGGGGGGGGGGGTGATGGGGGGAGAGGGGTGTGGGGGGAGAGGGTGGGGGAGGGGGTGATGGGGGGGGGGGTGATGGGGGGAGGGTGATGGGGGGGGGTGATGGGGGAGGGAGGGGGATGGGGGGGGGGGTGAGGGGGGGGGAGGGGGTGAGGGGGAGGGGGGTTGGGGGGGGGGATGGGGGAGGGGGTGGGGGAGGGGGGGATGGGGGGGGGTGTGGGGAGGAGAGGGGGATGGGGGGGGTGGGGGAGGGGGTGATGGGGGGAGAGGGGTGATGGGGAAGAGGGGGTGATGGGGGGAGAGGGGGTGATGGGGGGAGGAGAGGGGTGATGGGGGAGGAGAGGGGTGATGGGGGGAGGAGAGGGGTGATGGGGGGAGGAGAGTTGGGTCATGGGGAGGAGAGGGGGTGATGGGGGAGGAGAGGGGTCATGGGGGGGAGGAGAGGGGTCATGGGGGAGAAGTTTATGAGGAGAGGAGGTCAGGGGGAGGAGAGGGGTGAGGAGAGTTGGGTCATGGGGGAGGAGAGGGGGTCATGGGGAGGAGGAGAAGGAGGTCGGGGGGAGGAGCAGGAGGTCGGGGGAGAGGAACAGGAGGTCAGGGGGGAAGAGAGAGGAGGAGGAGGTCAGGGGGAGAGGAGAGGTGGGGGAGGAGGAGGTGGTGAGGGGGGTCTTGGGGGGGTTATGGTAGTAATTTGGCAGGAGTCTCAAGGAGTTATCAGGTCGTGGTTAGGGGAGGTACTGGGCGGTGGGTGGGGGTGGGTGGGTGGGTGGGCGGGGTTAGTGGGACAGTAATGGGTAGGGATGAGGTGATGGGCGGAGTAGATGAGATGTAACGGGGCGGAGCTAGGTTTTGGGGGCAGGGTGTTGGGTGGGATGGGCGTAATCATGGATGAGTTGGGGTGGACGGGGTGGGGTGAGGGAGATGAGTGCAAGATAGATAGAGGTGAGGAAGGAAGGAGGAGAATAGAGGAGGAAGGATAAGATGATTAGAGAAGAGAGAAGATTGGAGGAGGGAGAAGGAGAAGAAAGAGATTAGATAAAGAGGACAGTGGGAGAAGAGGGAGAGAGAGGAGGAGAGAAGAGGATGGAAGAGGATAGAGAGGACAGGTGAGGTACAGAGAGGACAGGTGAGGGTACAGAAGGAGAGCAGGGGAGGCAGGAGGGCAGGTACAGAGAGACAGGTGAGGTGCAGAGGACAGGTGAGGCACAGAGAGGACAGGTGAGGCACAGAGAGACAGGAGGTGCAGAGAGGACAGGTGAGGGCACAGAGGAGAGGGGTGAGGCACAGAGAGGTGAGTCACAAGAGACAGGTGAGGTACAGAGAGGACAGGTGAGGTACAGAGAGGACAGGTGGAGGTGCAGAGAGGACAGGTGAGGTGCAGAGAGGACAGGAGGCACAGAGAGGACAGGTGGAGGTGCAGAGAGGACAGGTGAGGTGCAGAGAGGACAGGTGAGGCGGGGGCAGGTGAGGTCAGGAGAGGACAGGTGAGGTAGCAGAGGACAGGTGAGGGCACAGAGGACAGGTGAGGTACAGAGAGGACAGGGGAGGTACAGAGAGGGACAGGTGAGGCAGGAGAGGGAAGGGAGGTACAGAGAGGACAGGTGAGGGCAGAGAGGACAGGTGAGGTACAGAGAGGACAGGTGGAGGTGCAGAGAGAGGTGGGGAGGTACAGAGAGGACAGGTGAGGTACAGAGAGGGACAGGTGGGAGGTGCAGAGAGGACAGGTGAGGTACAGAGAGGACAGGTGAGGCACAGAGAAAGGACAGGTGGAGGTACAGAGAGGACAGGTGGAGGTACAGAGAGGGCAGGTGAGGTACAGAGAGACAGGGGTGAGGTACAGAGAGGACAGGTGAGGTACAGAGAGGACAGGTGGGAGGTACAGAGAGGAGGTGGGGAGGACAGAGAGGACAGGTGAGGTACAGAGAGGGCCAGGTGAGGCAGAGAGACAGGTGAGTACAGAGAGGACAGGTGAGGCACAGAGAGGACAGGTGAGGTGCAGAGAGGGACAGGTGAGGTACAGAGAGGACAGGTGGAGGTACACAGAGGAGTGGGGTGAGGTGCAGAGAGGGACAGGTGAGGTACAGAGAGGGGACAGGTGAGGCACAGAGAGGACAGGTGAGGTACAGAGAGGACAGGTGGGAGGTACAGAGAGGGCAGGTGAGGCCAGAGAGGACAGGGGGAGGTAGAGAGGAAGAGGAGCAGAGAGGACAGGTGAGGCAGGAGGACAGGGGAGGCACAGAGAGGACAGGTGGAGGTCAGAGAGGACAGGTGAGGTTCAGAGAGGACAGGTGAGGTACAGAGAGGACAGGTGGAGGTACAGAGAGGACAGGGAGGCACAAGAGAGGACAGGTGAGGCAGCAGAGAGGACAGGTGAGGTACAGAGGACAGGTGAGGTACAGAGAGACAGGTGAGGTACAGAGGAGGACAGGAGGGAGGGGTGGGGGAGGTACAGAGAGGACAGGGGAGGTAAGAGAGAGGACAGGTGAGGTACAGAGAGGACAGGTGAGGTGCAGAGAGGGACAGGTGAGGTACAGAGAGGACAGGGTGGAGGTACAGAGAGGACAGGTGAGGTACAGAGAGGGGACAGGAGGTACAGAGAGGACAGGTGAGGAGGGGAGGAGGTACAGAGACAGGGGTGGAGGTACAGAGAGGACAGGTGAGGTACAGAGGACAGGTGGAGGTACAGAGAGGACAGGTGAGGCACAGAGAGGACAGGTGAGGTACAGAGAGGACAGGTGAGGCACAGAGAGACAGGTGAGGCACAGAGAGGAGGTGGGAGGTACAGAGAGGACAGGTGAGGTCCAGAGAGGACAGGGGTGAGGCACAGAGAGGACAGGTGAGGTACAGGAGAGGACAGGTGAGGTACAGAGAGGTCAGGGGAGAGACAGGGAGAGGTCAGGGGAGTCAGAGAGGACAGGTGAGGGTCAGAGAGGACAGGTGAGGTACAGAGAGGAGGTGGAGGCTGGGGAGGACAGGTGAGGTTCAGAGAGGACAGGTGAGGCTCAGAGAGGACAGGGGTGAGGTACAGAGAGGACAGGTGAGGTACAGAGAGGACAGGGTGGAGGCCAGAGAGGACAGGTGAGGTACAGAGAGGAGAACAGAGAGGACAGGTGAGGCACAGAGGAGGACAGGTGAGGTGTAGAGAGGACAGGTGGAGGCACAGAGAGGACAGGTGAGGTACAGAGAGGACAGGTGGAGGTACAGAGAGGACAGGGGAGGTCGGAGATAGAGGGCTGGAGAGAGGACAGGTGGGAGGCACAGAGAGGACAGGTGAGGTACAGAGAGGGACAGTGAGGCAGGAGGTACAGAGAGGACAGAGGCAGGGGACAGGTGAGGTACAGGGACAGGGAGGGCAGAGAGGACAGGGGAGGTGCGAGGGACAGGTGAGGCACAGAGAGGACAGGTGAGGCACAGAGAGGACAGGAGGTAGCAGAGAGGACAGGTGAGGTACACAGAGGGACAGGTGAGGCAGAGGGACAGGGGGCAGAGGGGAGGGAGGTACAGAGGGACAGGTGAGGTGCGGGAGAGGACAGGTGAGGTACAGAGGGACAGGTGAGGCACAGAGAGGGACAGGTGGGGAGGTACAGAGAGGACAGGTGAGGTACAGAGAGGAACAGGTGGAGGTTCAGAGAGGTGGAGGTCCAGAGAGGACAGGTGAGGTACAGAGAGGACAGGAGGTACAGAGAGGACAGGTGAGGGACAGAGGAGGCAGGTGAGGCAGAGGACAGGGTGGAGGCAGAGAGGGACAGGAGGCAGAGGGAAGGTGGAGGCAGAGAGGACAGGTGAGGTTCAGAGGACAGGTGGGAGGCCAGAGAGGACAGGTGAGGTACAGAGAGGACAGGTGAGGTCAGGAGAGGACAGGTGAGGGGCAGAGAGGACAGGTGGAGGTACAGAGAGGGACAGGTGAGGTACAGAGAGGACAGGTGAGGTACAGAGAGGACAGGTGGGTGAAGAGGGACAGGTGAGGCACAGAGAGGACAGGTGAGGCAGAGAGGACAGGGGAGGCACAGAGAGGACAGGTGGAGGAGAGACAGGTGAGGTTCAGAGAGGACAGTGAGGGTAGGAGAGGACAGGTGAGGCACAGAGGGGACAGGTGAGGTACAGAGGGGACAGGTGAGGTACAGAGAGGACAGGTGAGGTCAGAGGGGACAGGTGAGGTACAGAGAGGACAGGTGAGGCACAGAGGGGACAGGTGAGGTACAGAGGGACAGGTGAGGTACAGAGAGGACAGGTGAGGCACAGAGAGGACAGGTGAGGTACAGAGAGGACAGGTGAGGAAGGTGAGAGGACAGGTGAGGTACAGAGAGGACAGGTGAGGCACAGAGAGGACAGGTGAGGTACAGAGAGGACAGGTGAGGTACAGAGAGGACAGGTGAGGTTCAGAGAGGACAGGTGAGGTTCAGAGAGGACAGGTGAGGTTCAAATAGGCCAGAAGAACATTTTAACTCACATTTTTAAGAATCTTTATTAGTTTACATTTGTGTTTACATTATCTCCAGCCGGTATAAACACCCACGTTGTTTACACCACACCTTTAATAATCCCCCGTTGTTTACCTGCAGTTTACATAATCTCCAGCGAGAGAGGAGTGTTGTACTATATGTTCTGTTACCAAGGCAGCGATGTTCACTCGCTGTAGACAAGAGGACCTAGACTTGTTGACTGTTGACACAAGGAGGACCTAGACTTGTTGACTGTTGACAAGAGGAGGACCTAGACTTGTTGGACTGTTGACGAGAGGAGGACCCAGACTTGTTGACTGTTGACAGAGGAGGACCTAGACTTGTTGACTGCTGAACGAGAGACCTAGACTTGGACTGCTGACGAGAGGAGACCCAGACTTGTTGCTGACACGAGGAGGACCTGGACTTGTTGACTGTTGACAGAGGAGACCTAGACTTGTTGACTGTTGACGAGAGGAGGACCCAGATCTGTTGACTGCTGACGAGAGGAGGACCTAGACTTGTTGACTGCTGACAAGAGGAGGACCCAGACTTGTTGACTGTTGACGAGAGGAGGACCTAGATTTGTGACTGCTGACAAGAGGAGGACCAACTGTTGACTGTTGACGAGAGGAGGACCTAGACTTGTTGACTGTTGGACGAGGAGGACCTAGACTTGTTGACTGTGGACAAGAGGAGGACCTAGACTTGTTGACTGTTGACAAGTGGAGGACCTGGACTTGTTGACTGTTGACAAGAGGAGGACCTAGACTTGTTGACTGTTGACAGAGGAGGACCTAGACTTGTTGACTGTTGACAAGAGGAGGACCTAGACTTGTTGACTGCTGACAAGAGGAGGACCCAGACTTGTTGGGATATTACGCGGGGACCTAGACTTGTTGACTGTTGGACAAGAGAGGACCCAGAATTTGTTGGACTGCTGACAAGTGGAGGACCCAGACTTGGGACTGTTGACGAGAGAGACCTAGACTTGTTGACTGTTGACAAGAGGAGGACCTAGACTTGTTGACTGCTGACAAGAGGAGGACCTAGACTTGTTGGATGTTGACAAGAGGAGGACCTAGACTTGTTGAGCTGACAAGAGAGGACCCAGATTGTGACTGTTGACAAGTGGAGGACCTAGGACTTGTTGGATCGTTGACAAGAGAGGACCTAGACTTGTTGACTGTTGACAAGAGGAGGACCTAGACTTGTTGGATCAAGCTGACAAGGGAGACCTAGACTGTTGGCTGTTGACAAGAGGAGACCTAGACTTGTTGACTGTTGACAAGAGGAGACCTGACTTGTTGACTGTTGACAAGGAGGACCCAGACTTGTTGACTGTTGACGAGAGGACCTAGACTTGTTGGACTGTTGACAAGAGGAGGACCTAGACTTGTTGACTGTTGACGAGAGGAGGACCCAGACTTTGCTGAGATTGCCGATGAGGAGGACCAGACTTGTTGACTGTTGACGAGAGGACCTAGACTTGTTGGACTGTTGACAAGAGAGACCTAGACTTGTTGACTGCTGACAAGAGGACCAGACTTGTTGACGGACAAGAGGACCTAGACTTGTTGAAGCTGACAGAGACCTAGACTTGTTGATTGCGGCAAGAGGAGGACCTAGACTTGTTGACTGTTGACAAGTGGAGGACCTAGACTTGTGGACTTGTTGACAAGAGGAGGACCTAGACTTGTTGGACTGTTGACAAGAGGAGGACCTAGACTTGTTGACTGGGCTGACAAGAGGAGGACATAGACTTGTTGGACTGCTGACAAGAGGAGGACCTAGACTTGTTGACTGTTGACAAGAGGAGGACCTAGACTTGTTGACTGTTGACCAGGAGGAGGACATAGACTTGTTGACTGTGACGAGAGGAGGACCTAGACTTGTTGGACTGTTGACAAGAGAGGACCTAGACTTGTTGATCGCTGACAAGAGGAGGACCTAGACTTGTTGACTGTCTGACGAGAGGAGGACCTAGACTTGTTGACGTGTTGACAAGAGGAGGACCTAGACTTGTTGACTGTTGGACAAGAGGAGGACCTAGACTTTGTTAATTGTTGACAAGAGGAGGAACCTAGACTTGTTGACTGCTGACAAGAGGAGGACCTAGACTTGTTGACTGTTGACGAGAGAGGAGGACCTAGACTTGCTGACTGTTGACGAGAGGAGGACATAGACTTGTTGACTGTTGACAAGAGGAGGACCTAGACTTGTTGACTGTTGACAAGAGGAGGACCTAGACTTGTTGACTGTTGACAAGAGGAGACCTAACTTGTTGGATGCTGACGAGAGGAGGACCCAGACTGCTGGATGTTGACAAGAGGGGACCTAGACTTGTTGACTGTTGACAAGAGGAGGACCTAGACTGTTGACTGTTGACAAGAGGAGGACCTAGACTGTTGACTGCTGGAGGAGGACCTAGACTTGTTGGACTGTTGACGAGAGGAGGACCTAGACTTGTTGACTGTTGACAAGAGGAGGACCTAGACTTGTTGGACTGCTGACACGAGGAGGACCTAGACTTGTTGACTGTAGACGAGAGGAGGACCTAGACTTGTTGACTGTTGACACGAGGATGACATAGACTTGTTGACTGTAGACAAGAGGAGGACCTAGACTTGTTGGATCAGCTGACAAGAGGAGGACCTAGACTTGTTGAATGTTGACAAGAGGAGACCTAGACTTGTTGACTGCTGACGAGAGGAGGACCTTGACTTGTTGACTGTTGACACGAGGAGGACCTAGACTTGTTGACTGTTGACAAGAGGAGGACCTAGACTTGTTGACTGTTGACAAGAGGAGGACCTAGACTTGTTGACTGTTGACGAGAGGAGGACCTAGACTTGTTGACTGTTGACAAGAGGAGGACCTAGACTTGTTGACTGTTGACAAGAGGAGGACCAGACTTGTTGACTGTTGACAAGAGGAGGACCTAGGACTTGTTGACTGTTGACAAGAGAGGACCTAGACTTGTGACTGTTGACGAGAGGAGGACCTAGACTTGTTGACTGTGGACGAGAGGAGGTAGGACTTGCTGGACTGTTGACACGAGGAGGACCTAGACTTGGGATTGCTGGGACGAGAGGAGGACCTAGGACTGTTGACTGTTAAAGAGAGGACCTAGACTTGTTGACTGTTGACGAGAGGAGACTAGACTTGTTGACTGTTGACAAGAGGAGGACCCAGACTTGTTGACTGTTGACAAGAGAGGACCTAGACTTGTACTGTTGACGAGAGGAGGACCTGACTTGTTGGACTGTTGACAAGAGGAGGACCTAGACTTGTTGACTGTTGACGAGAGGAGGGATGGGCTTGACTGTTGACGAGTGGAGGACAGACTTGTTGACTGTTGACGAGAGGAGGACCTAGACTTGACTGTTGGCAGGGACCTAGACTTGTTGACTGTTGACGAGAGGAGGACCTAGACTTGTTGACTGTTGACAGAGGAGGACCTAGACTTGTTGACTGTTGACAAGAGGACTTGTTGACTGTTGACAAGAGGAGGACCTAGACTTGTTGACTGTTGACAAGAGGACCTAGACTTGTTGATTGTTGACGAGAGGAGGACCTAGACTTTGACTGTTGACAGAGGAGGACCTAGACTTGTTGGTGACTGTTGACGGAGGACCTGGACTTGTTGACTGTTGACGAGAGGAGGACCAGACTTGTTGACTGTTGACGAGGAGGAGGACCTAGACTTGTTGACTGTTGACGGAGGAGGACCTAGACTTGTTGACTGTTGACGAGAGGAGGACCTAGACTTGTTGACTGTTGACAGAGGAGGACCTAGACTTGTTGACTGTTGACAAGGGAGGACCTAGACTTGTTGACTGTTGACAAGAGGAGGACCTAAGACTTGTTGACTGTTGACAAGGAGGACCCTGACTGTTGACGGGAGGACCTCATGGTGACTGTTGACGAGAGGAGGACCTAGGCTGTGACTGTTGACGGGGAGGACCTAGACTTGTTGACTGTTGACGAGAGGAGGACCTAGACTGTTGACGGGAGGGAGGACCTGAGTGACTGTTGGACAGGGGACCTAGACTTGTTGACTGTTGACAAGTGAGGACCCTGGGAGCTGACGGAGGAGACCTGGACTTGACTGTTGACAGAGTGGGACCTGGACTTGTTGACTGTTGACAAGAGGAGGACCTAGATCTGGACATACTGGATTCCATTACGTGATCCTATTACACGTGGGAGTCTATTACGTGGACCTTATTACAGCTGGTCGCTAACCTGGGGCCCAGGTGTGGAAGGCTTATGTGATGTCCTGTTGTCAAAGTGGGTCCTATTGACTTAAAGTGATCCTGTTGTCTTAAGTGTTCCTGTTGATAAGTGTTCCTGTTGTCTTAGTGTCCTGTTGTCAAAGTGTCCTGTTGACGAAGTGGTGAGGTTGTTGTTTTTGTTGACTAAGTGTTTCCTGTTGTCTTAAAGTGTTTCCTGTTTGTCTTAAGTGTTTCCTGTTGATCAAAGTGTTTCCTGTTGTCTTAAGTGTTTCCTGTTGTCTTAAGTGTTTCCTGTTGTCAAGTGTTCCTGTTGACAAGTGTTTCCTGTTGTCTTAAGTGTTTCCTGTTGACAAGTGTTCCTGTTGACTAAGTGTTTCCTGTTGACTTAAGTGTTTCCTGTTGACAGTGTTCCCTGTTGTCTTAAGTGTTTCCTGTTGTCTTAAGTGTTTCTTGTTGTCTTAGTGTTTCCTGTTGTCTTAAGTGTTCCTTTTGTCTTAAGTGTTTCCTGTTGACTTAAGTGTTCCTGTTGTCTTAAGTGTTTCCTGTTGTCTTAAGTGTTTCCTGTTCTTAGTGTTGTTGTCAAGTGTTCCTGTTGTCGTGTTTCCTGTTGTGTTTTGTTTCCTTTGATGTTCCTGTTCCTGTTTCTGTTGACAAGTGTTCCTGTTGACTTAAGTGTTTCCTGTTGTCTTAAGTGTTTCCTGTTGACTTAAGTGTTTCCTGTTGTCTTAAGTGTTTCCTGTTGTCTGGGTTTCCTGTTGACTTAGTGTTCACTATGTTCTGTTGTCTTGTTTCTGTTGACTTGGTTCCTGTTGACTTAAGTGTTTCTGTTGACTTAAGTTTTCCTGTTGACTTATGTTCCTGTTGTCTTAAGTGTTCCTGTTGTCTTAAGTGTTTCTTGTTGTCTTAAGTGTTTCCTGTTGTCTTAAGTGTTTCCTGTTGTTCTTGTTTCTCTGTTGACTTAAGTGTTCTCGTTGTCTTAAGTGTTTCCTGTTGACTTAAGTGTTCCTGTTGACTTAAGTGTTCCCTGTTGTTTTAAGTGTTTCCTGTTGTCTTAAGGTTTTCGTTGTCTTAAGTGTTTCCTGTTGTCTTAAGTGTTTCCTGTTGTCTTAAGTGTTTCTGTTGACTTAAGTGTTCCTGTTGTTGACTGTGTTTCCTGTTGTCTTAAGTGTTTCCTGTTGTCTTAAGTGTTTCCTGTTGACTTAAGTGTTCCCTGTTGTCTTAAGTGTTTCCTGTTGACTTAAGTGTTCCCTGTTGACTTAAGTCCTGTTGACTTAAGTCCTGTTGACTTAAGTGTTCCCTGTTGTCTTAAGTGTTTCCTGTTGACTTAAGTGTTCCCTGTTGACTTAAGTGTTTCCTGTTGTCTTGTGTTTCCTGTTGACTTAAGTGTTCCCTTGTTGCTTAATGTTTCCTGTTGACTTAAGTGTTCCCTGTTGACTTAAGTGTTTCCTGTTGTCTTAAGTGTTTCTGTTGTCTTAAGTGTTTCGTTGTCTTAAGTGTTTCTGTTGACTTAAGTGTTCCCTGTTGACTTAAGTGTTTCCTGTTGTCTTAAGTGTTTCCTGTTGTCTTAAGTGTTTCCTGTTGACTTAAGTGTCTCTGTTGTCTTAAGTGTTTCCTGTTGACTTAAGTGTCTCTGTTGACTTAAGTGTTTCCTGTTGACTTAAGGTTTCCTGTTGACTTAAGTGTTTCCTGTTGACTAAGTGTTCCCGTTGACTTAAGGTTTCCTGTTGTCTTAAGTGTTTCCTGTTGACTTAAGTGTTCCTGTTGACTTAAGTGTTTCCTGTTGACTTAAGTGTTTCCTGTTGTCTTAAGTGTTTCCTGTTGACTTAAGTGTTCCCTGTTGTCTTAAGTGTTTCCTGTTGACTTAAGTGTTTCCTGTTGACTTAAGTGTTTCTGTTGTTTCTAAGTGTTTCCTGTTGACTTAAGTGTTTCCTGTTGACTTAAGTGTTTCCTGTTGACTTAAGTGTTTCCTGTTGACTATGTTTCTGTTGACTTAAGTGTTTCCTGTTGTTCAAGTGTTTCCTTAGCTGACTTTGACAGATATTGTCAAGCGCCGAGGAAAGGTTTACGCCACACACATATGGGGGGTAGTTATTATATGGAGGAGAGAGAGAGAGAGAGAGAGAGAGAGAGAGAGAGAGAGAGAGAGAGAGAGAGAGAGAGAGACTTGAGGTACAGTTTCTCAGCCACTCCCACGCCCTGACGTGTTGAATATCAACACAAACACGCCTCGCCTCCCTGCCTCCATAATCCCTGGTGTGTGTGTGTGTGTGTGTGTGTGTGTGTGATGTGACAACACACAGTACAAATAAACATCCCCAGCAGTAAGGTTAAGAGCGGCTTCCCCTGGCCACCCACCACGATAAAGGACGCTTCTTGTAAACGCCACACACAGTATATGGCACTTTGGTCTCAGATGACACCATAATCTGGGGTGGAGGTGGGTGGTGTGGGTGGAGGGTGGGTATGTGGGTGGAGGGTGGGTATGTGGGGTGGAGGTGGGTGTGTAGGAGGTTGGGTATGTGGGAGGAGGTTGGGTATGTGGGAGGAGGTTGGGTGGGAGGAGGTTGGGTATGTGGGTGGAGGTTGGGTAAGGGGTTGGTAAGGGGGTGGGAGTGTGGGTGTTGTGGGAGGAGGGTGGGGTATATGGGTGGAGGGGTAAGGGTGGGTGGAGGGTGGGTATGTGGGTGGAGGGTGGGTATGTGGGGTGGAGGGTGGCTTTGTGGTTGGAGGTTGGGTGTAATGTTGACGAGTAGATGTATAGGGTTAGGTTGGGTTAGGTTAGGTGAGTAGCCTAGAATCTCTACCCCTAGGCGTATCTACCGGGAGGGAGGGAGGGGGAGGGAGGGAGGGAAGGAGGGAGGAGGGAAGGAGGGGGAGGGGAGGGAGGGGGAGGGAAGGGGGAGAGAGAGGGAGGGAGGGAGGAGGAGCACATGTTTGAATATATAATCAGATTCGGTCTCATATTCCACCGATATAAACTAGTAATTGTTCTTCATTAATCTCAATCTAACTTCATGTAGAGAAACCAGAATCTGAAGACAAAATATCGTATTCTTAGGGCCTTTAGATCAGGAGGCTTCAGAAGGTTAAGGGCCCCACTGACCTAGAGTGCTGTGAGGGCTTTTGGGGTACAAGTGATGTATTTACCTAAGTTTCCCTAGGGCTGTGGGATCTTGGTGAGGGGAGGGGTGTTATGAGGCTGTGGGGTCTTGGTGGGGGGGAGGGGGTTATGAGGCTGTGGGATCTGGTGGGGGTCTAGTGTAGTGAGGAGAGAGAGATTGTGGATGGCCTGGTGGAGGTGTTGGGTGGAGGCCGTAACTCACACCCTAAGTGACCTGGAAGGAGGTGTGGGTGTATCCTGGGGGAGGGGGAAGATACTCGACACACCCATTTACAGAGCTGCGGGTGGTGGTGGTGGCCAGAGGAAGCATTGTGTCGCTGGTAGCCTGAGGAAGGATTGTGGTGGCTGTAGTCTTGTGATTGTTATGTAGCCTCTGATAACGACCATGGTAGTGATGGTAGCCCCAGTAGTAGGTGAACTGAAGTAGAGTGAGAATTGAATCTATTATCACCACATCAGGAACATAAACTCCCTCCACTTTAACCTTTGACCTAGTTCCCCATAAGCTGGTCAAGGTCACAAGTGGACTGTATAGGGCGGGTATCGTGTCCTGTACCTGTAGCAACTTAGAGGTTAGTGACGAAAAGCGGAATAATGATTGATGTGACCGTAGAGTTTGATTCTGTACTACAAAGAAGAATTAAGAAGTGTTTGTTTACCTACTGTATTGCACAGCACACACACACACACACACACACACACACACACACACACACACACACACACACACACACACACACACACATTTCATCTACCTTATTGCCCCTCACCCATCAAAGAAAACGCCCTCAAAAAATGGACAGAAGACTTCAAAGAAAACGTGGGGCAGACGAGGGGGTAAACTTAGATATTACCGCGGGGAAGCAGTCAACGTCCTCACTTATCATGACTACCTGTGTTACTTGTTTACCCTTTGTATTGTATGGCTTCCTGTGCTTATGTATATGTGAGAGAGAGAGAGAGAGAGAGAGAGAGAGAGAGAGAGAGAGAGAGAGAGAGAGAGAGAACACTACCATGAACGGAAAAACCTCACATCGGGGAAGACAAGAACGTTACCTGCATAATATATTGTCTTTATACAATGAATCACTCTTTGTGTTATAACTTTGCTGTCAGGGGAAAGACTTAGCATCATATACGTGTCTGTTTACCTGTTCTTCCCAGGTGTCTTGTTAGTAGGGGTGAGTTAGTTGTTAATTAAAGGTGGAGTGTGACGATGGTGTTCATGTATAGGCGCTGTGGGTGGTTATTAGGGAGGTGTTGGTACCTCTTCTTCTCTTCTCTACACATAGCTTCTTTTCTCTTTTCTCTCTCAGCTCGACTTACTGGCTGGATTTGGAAGTCAAGATCTCAGTACCTGGGCATATTTACCCATGGAGCGGACGGGAGAGCCATTGCAGTCAATGGTAGTGTTATGGTAGTCCTCATGGTAACTAGTGGGGTGGGTAGTCAGTGTTGCTGGTATGGTAGTGTCTGGATGTTTATCTTCGTAGTTATAGGAGATGGTATGATATATCATGGTAGCCAATATGTGTGGGTCTGGCGTCGATGTCTGGAAGTTGATAATGGTAGTTCTCGATTATCATGGTAGGTTGCGAGATAATGGTAACACTGTAAGCAGGCATGGCAGCTATAACCCCTGACAATGGTATGGCATAGGATTATGTCATGGTAGACACTGACAATGATACTGTATGGTAGCGTCATGGTAATTGGAAATGATCATAATCCCTGTCAATTGTATAATGGTGTCATGGTAGTTAATTAGGGAGCAGTTAATGGTGCCATGGTAGTCGCCGAGATCATGGAGCTAAAGAGTGTCCTGATATGGTAGTGTTCAGTATTTGTCTCTGAATAATTAATTTACCTGAATATTTTTTTTGAATACTGAATTAGGAATCTCTAATTGGTTTTATTGTCACTGCGCTGGAAGACAGACTAGTCATTAGCAGAGAGAGAGAGAGAGAGAGAGAGAGAGAGAGAGAGAGTTGTGTTCTATTGTACTAAGTATGAATTGGAGTGTGTGTGTGTGGGGCAGAAGTCGTTCACACACACCTTGGGTACACAGTCGAATTTCCCAAGTGGGGACCTGCAGTAGGAGGTTGGTGAGGCGGCGTGCTGGAGTAAACACCCACTTTCGCCTCCTGCACTCCACTACACCCTCACTGGATGGCCCTGGGTGAAGTCCTCAACCCTGAAGACCCTGCTTTCTTGATTACGATTGATAAAACTTGTCGAGAGAGAGAGAGAGAGAGAGAGAGAGAGAGAGAGAGAGAGAGAGAGAGAGACCAACAGAATTTACTGTCGTGTTTACGTTGACCAAGTGACACTGCCCCTGCTGATTACAGGTAACCCAAGTGTGTTGCTATAAGGGTAATGGTGGTTGGTGTAATTATAGCTGTGAGAGTCGTTAA
>NW_024743861.1:60000-115000 GCF_018991925.1 Homarus americanus | reverse complement strand
TTTGTTTACTGTTGAGTGGGAAGGCAGATATTTATTCTTGTGTACAGGTGTTTACAGGTGTTTTGAAAGAGTTAATTTGTTTACTGTTGAGTGGGAAGGCAGGTGTTTTAAGTGTTTGTGTTTAATGGTGTTTACAAAAGCAAATGTTCAATATTCATAGGTGTTGACTGAGGCAGGTGTTAAATATTCATGGTCGCTGGTGTACACACGAACCTGGGTCATATACCAGTGGTGATCCTCGATATTAACGGTGGGGGGGCTGGGTGAGGGGAAGATGGAGGGGGAGGGAGGTGGGGTTTAGGGAGGGATGGGGAATGAGGAGGGGAGGAAGGTAGAAGTGGAGGGGGGTTAGGAGGGGGTAAGGAAGATAGAAACCCCAGGGGAGAGAGAGAGAGAGAGAGAGAGAGAGAGAGAGAGAGAGAGAGAGAGAGAGAGAGAAGTTTATATCACACCCAGAAACACACACAGTATTGATTTATTTCGTCACCAATTGTTGTTATATTGTATTGGGTGATCACTTAATTTAGAAGGGTGTATTAGTATAAGGGTGGGATGGAGGTGAGGGCTGGTGATTTGCCTACGTTAATGGGAAAATGTGGTGGTGGTGGTAGTGGTAGTGGTGGTTGTAGGGTAGGTTTGGTGGTGGTGGTTGTGATGGGGTTGGTAGTTGTGGTAGTGGCGGTGAGGTTTTTGTAGTAATGGTGTGGTGGGAGGGATGGGGTAGTGGAGGGGAGGTGTGGGGAAGGGAGGTCTGGGGAGGGGTAGTGTGAGGGGAGGCGTGGGAAGGGGAGGTCGGGGGAGGGGTAGGGAGGGGAGGTCGAAGGAAGGAGAGGGAGGTCTGTTGAAGGGGTAGTGGGAGGGAGGCCTGGGAAGAGGGGAGAGGGGAGGGGAGGTCTGAAGGGTAATGGAAGGAGGTCTTTGTGAGGGTAGGTGGGGGAGGGGTGACTATCTGGTCAGTTCATTGTTGAATCGTTAAGTTTGGCAGAGAAATTCCCAGAGAGTTTCAAGCCCCTTCCCAACCTTCTCTCACAGCTTCTACTGCCTCTCACTTCTTAAAACCCTGTGTGTGTGTGTGTGTGTGTGTGTGTGTGTGTGTGTGTGTGTGTGTGTGTGTGTGTGTGTGTGTGTGTGTGTGTGTGTGTGTGTGTGTGTGTGTGTGTGTGTGTGTGTGTGTGTGTGTGTGTGTGTGTGTGTGTAAGATGACACTCCATTCATCTTAACAACGCGCCTATCAAGACACTATACACTGGTCCCCATCATCATCTTGACCTCAGCTGTCAATGATGAGATAAAGATGATACGCCAACAGCACCGTCGCCGCCATCTTTGCCACCTGTGCCTCGCCTCTAAATTTAACTGTTTTACGACCATATCACACACACACACACACACACAGTCTACGCCTTTTCACGATATTTCAATTACACGGAAATAGTACATGGGGTATCCAGGTGTGTGTGTGTGTGTGTGTGTGTGTGTGTGTGTGTGTGTGTGTGTGTGTGTGTGTGTGTGTGTGTGTGTGTGTGTGTAAGAGAGAGTGAGGGGAAGGAGAGATTGAGAGGGGCAGAGAGAGGCGTGGAGGGGGGATGACAAAGGAAGGAGCGAAAGGACGATAGAAGGGAGGAAAATAGAAGGAAGGGGGGAGGGAAACAGAAGGAAGGAGAGAGAGAGAGAGAGAGAGAGATCTTTAATTAAGTCTTTGCCTCAAAATTACTCCACCAATAAGAAGTGTTCTGGTGTTGACGTCATCACATGGGGTAACAACTCACAACAACAAGGTCATCATGAACCCTGGTATGAGATGATTGGATTATGAGCCTTAAGATTAGGTCGTGTGTGTGTGTGTGTGTGTGTGTGTGTGTGTGTGTGTGTGTGTGTGTGTGTGTGTGTGTGTGTGTGTCTGTGTGTGTGTGTTTCTGTGTGTGTGTCTGTGTGTGTGTGTGTGTGTCTGTGTGTGTGTCTGTGTGTGTGTTTCTGTGTGTGTGTGTGTGTGTAATAATAATAATAATAATAATAATAAACGGTTTATTAATAGAGTTGCAGCTGGTGGTTGAAAATATACAGATTTCATTTGACATAATGATATAATATGCATTGAATACATTTACAGGGGCTCTACAGTACATAAATCAGAGTTGTTTATTATTTTAACAATAGATGGGATGGTGCTGTTCTTATATCTATCGGTGCGGGCTCTATGGGCTGAATTTTGTTGTAGTGGCGGACTGCGCGAGTTGGGTGGGGGCTGCAGGTGGCAGAAGGTGGCGATGACGAGGGTGGTGCAGTAGTCCACGGCCAAACCTTTCCAGTGCTTGGTGGTGGAGGTCACTGAGGATGACATTTCCAGGGTGGAGAGAGCGTTGGTGTAGCCGGAGTAGTGTGTGTGTGTGTGTGTGTGTGTGTTAAACCAGAGTTGAATAACACACACACACACACACACACACACACACACACACACGAGATTAAATCATACACCAGTCAGATCAATAAAGGCAAACACCAACTAAACTAAAATCCGTCAGGAATATTTACAAACAAGTGTAAACAAACTTTGCCAGGACTATTTACATACACCAAGTTGTTTAACACATCACTTTCCACTGCTATTTACTACCTTCGCCATATAAGAAAATGGTAAGGTCCTCACCCTAGCCTAGCCTAACCTAGCCTAACCTAGCCTAGCCTAGCCTAACCTAGCCTAGCTAACCTAACGAATAGTAAACGTAACGCCTGGTGGGCAACTGAAAAGGTAAGGATAGTTTAAGACAAACTTGAAACAATCGACCCCTCACCTGGGAGACGATTACCCACACCGTAACGTTTGGAGGAGCACCATGAGAAGGTGTCAATACTTTTGAGTTAGCCCGACTGCAAACCGAGACAGACAAGCACCAACGCCGGAAAGACGCTGCCACCGCCCCTCCCGCACTAGATGTAGCCCTCCACATGTGCAACATCTGTAAACGACTCTGCCGGTCCTGTATCGGCCTCTTTAGTCACCCCAGAACTCAACTAACGTAGGTGATATCCCTAATAACTCGTATCATTGTATCATAGCTGGATGGTCGACATACTCGATTCTGAGTGACAGCAAAGTAGTAGTATGTACAGTATATACCGTATGCTAGACAAAGTTGGAGTGACAGCCAGTAGGGTCACGGTCACTCCTTAGAGTAGGGCGTCGATAAGTGAGCTCATACCACCAGTAATACGTAATATATATAGATGTGTCTGACGCCCTAGTGTGTGTGTGTGTGTGTGTGTGACTGTATTTTTGAGTTTGTGTGGGTGTGTTTGTATGTATGTATTTACGTACGTGTCTGTGCAAATGTATATACGTGTTGCTAACCTTATACACACAATGAATACATAAAACTACAGTCCTTGGAATTATAATTGGTTTGTAATATTATGTAACCTAACCTAACCTAACGTGTTCTCATATCCTAATACTCAAATTTTGTTCCTCTCTTTACAGGTAAGTGCCGGGAGACCAGACCACCTCAGGTAGAAGAGTGAGTATAGTGGAGACAGCCTCACTACAGGACCAAACATTAAAATTTATCAACTTTTTGGGGGTAAAATAAATGTGAAAGTATTATTTGTAGTTAACTTGAATCACCTGAAAATTAGACACCCTCCCTCCCTCCCCTAGTTTATTTCACCTGTTGACTAACCATCCTAGCGCTAATATAATCTAATCTAATCTAATCTAATCAAACCCAATCTAACCTAACCTAACCTAACCTAATCTAATCTAATCTAATTTAATTTAATTAACGCAACCCCACCAACCCAACCTTCACACCTCCCACCTCACCCCACCTCACCCCACCTCACCCCACTCCCACCCACCCCACCCACTTACCCACCCCACCCCACCCCACTCCACCCCACCCCACCCACCCCACCCCACCCCAACCCACCCAACCCAACCCCACCCAACCCCACCCCACCCAACCCAACCCCACCCCACCCCCACCCCACCCCACCCCACCCCACCCACCCCAACCCACCCCAACCCCACCAACCCCACCCCACCCCACCCCACCCACCCCACCCCACCCCACCCCCACCCCACTCCACCCCCAATTCTACCACCTCGGGTAGCATTATGGTGCCTAATTATCTGATGAAATAAGTTGGGGTGTCTAATCTTCAGGTCAAACATTAAGATTTTTGTGTTATTTTAATAGAGATAGAGAGATATGTCTGTTAATTAGCCCCGGGCGAGCGAGTACTTTCCATCAGTGTTTTTACCTTCTATAGAAAACGGGAAATGAACACAACACAACGAGTGCCATAGAAAACACACATACATAAGGGGTATCTATATTATTTTGATGCACTTAACTAACTAGCATCACCAGGTTAACCATTGTTGGATTTTCTATTATTCAGCAAACGGGATTAGTTAACGAGTAACACAACCTAACCCATATTAACCTAACCTAACCAAAATTATCCTAAGTAGCTAAAAAAAGGTTAATGTTGGTTAGGTTAGGGTGGGGGATAATGTGTCTGGTTTAGCAGCGTTGTTTCTGTTATTTACGTATTTATCCAATATTATTCGTCCTGTCTCCCTCCATCATTGTGTTCTGGGAAATCTCGTATCATCAGACAACACCTGTGATGATCATTAGTCAACACCTGTGATGATCATTAGTCAACACCTGTGATGATCATTAGTCAACACCTGTGATGATCATTAGTCAACACCTGTGATGATCATTAGTCAACACCTGTGATGATCAATAGTCAACACCTGTGATGATCATTAGTCAACACCTGTGATGATCATTCGTCAACACCTGTGATGATCATTAGTCAACACCTGTGATGATCATTAGTCAACACCTGTGATGATCATTAGTCAACACCTGGTCCTACCTACCTGTGTTGATTGAATCTTCTCCATTACGAAATTCTTTTTTTTCGAAAGTTAAAATAAAATAAAAATCTCTCCTAACTTAAGAAATAGAGACGTGATATAACTGGTTGATTTTAAGTTATAGTTGAGAAGTTGTGACTAAAAGCTGTATTGAGGTGTGTGTGTAATAATGATAATAATAATAATAATAATAATTAACGGTTTATTGAAAAAGTTCTGCAGCCCGAAGGCTGAAAATATACATTAGACAAAAGTGACTGTTACATACAAAGACATGGGGTGGGTGGGTCGTTTAACAAAAGCTTTCATGACTGAAAGAAGAAGGAACAATGATTGAACATACAAATTATTATAGTTTACAGTTGATGGTCCGGGCCTGGGCTGGTCATGGGGTCACCAGGGGGTGTGGTGTTCACGTGGTGCAGTAACTCGTCCTCGGGTGTTGATATAAAGGACCTCACGTGGTCATGGAGACACTGGGTGGTGTGGGGTGGTGCCACAGTACCTCACCCTGCTGGGTGGTGGTGTGTTATCTCGTAGTCAGGTGCGAAGCCGGCCCTCTGTTGTTCCCAGGGTGGACGGATTAGCACCTTCTTGTCAGTGGATGGTGGTCAGTTCCCTGGGGTGCTTATCTCACTGGTGGGTCACGGCTCTCACTGGTACTGTCTCGTGCTGAATTCACTGGCTTAAACACTGTTCATCAATGTTCAACACTGATCCCACTTCTTTCCGAAATTAAATTGTCACTTTTGATTATGTTGATATCCCGGTGGTGAGGATGGGTCGGGGAGAGGGACTTGGGGAATGGCCGAACATAGCCAAGGGGAGCCGCTGCACAGCAGGAGCAGCGCCTGAATAGGTCTCGACCCTACTGTGGTCAAAGCTGTGTGTGTGAGAGATTGAGATGTGACGTGACGTGTGACAGCCAGGGACGCAATAACACGGGAGCGTAGTTTCACGCCTCTCACTCACTTGTCTGGGGGGGGGGTTGTTCTGGACATATTGGAAAACAAACAATGACATCACGACACAGGTATAGACAACAAACACGCGTAAAATTCATGTATGGGTCTGTGTGTTTATTTATTTATGTTATGTATGTATGTATGTATGTATGTATGTATGTATGTTTCAGCTTATGGGTCTGTGTGTTTATTTATTTATGTTATGTATGTATGTATGTATGTATGTATGTATGTATGTATGTATGTATGTATGTATGTATCAGGTAGTGGGGGTTATGACCAGTAAAAGCTTGTTGCATCATATAGTGTGTGTGTGTGTGTGTGTGTGTGTGTGTGTGTGTATGTATAGTGACGTCACGTCACGTTATCATGTGTACAAAACTATGTGTCTTGAATTTATAATAGTTCATTGTATCACCTGAAGATTAGTCCCCCCCCCCGTTTATTTCACTTTAAGACCGCAACAGACCGCAACAGACCGCATGGGATCTTAGGTATATACAATGGACCAGAATTCATCATTTACTAAAAAAAATCCCAATCAACTGCCCAGGTCAAAGGTGAGAAAGATGACCCAATAGGGAAAATTTGGGTTTCCTGCCACGGAGGTCGTGTGACACTCTGTTTTGGCGGTGGGCTGGGTCATATCTGGGAACTGATGTAACGTCATAGTGGTGTGGTGTAGTGTGGGTGTGGTGTGTGTAGTGTGGTGTGTAGTGTGGTATGGTGTGTGTAGTGTGGTGTGTAGTGTGGTATGGTGTGTGTTGTGTGTGTGTGTGTAGTGTGGTATGGTGTGGTGTGGTATGGTGTGGTGTGTGTTGTGTGGTGTGTAGTGTGTGTATAGTGGTGTGTGTGTGGTATGGTGTGTGTTGTGTGTGTAGTTTGTGTGTAGTGTAGTGTGTGTATGGTGTGTTGTGTGGTGTAGTGTGGTATGGTGTGTGTGTAGTGTTGTGTGGTGTGTGGTGTGGTGTGTTGTGTGGTGTGTTGTGTGGTGTGTAGTTTGTTGTGTGTAGTGTGGTGTGGTGTGTGGTGTGGTGTGTGTTGTGTGGTGTGTAGTGTGGTGTGGTGTGTGGTGTGGTGTGTGTGTGTTGTGGTGTGTGGTGTGTGTGTTGTGGTGTGGTGTGGTGTGGTGTGTGTGGTGTGGTGTGGTGTTCGTCGATGGTTTCAATGGTGTGTAGCTGAGTTTGATTTCGTTGTGGGTTGGTTATTGGTCACCACTAAGTTCACATTCCACTCGGCAGGTGTCATGAGAGAGAGAGAGAGGGTGAGGGGTAGTGTGTCTACACTGAGGGTGGAGCAGGTGGTCACGTTCACCAGCTGTCAGTGGTCTACCTGTAACATTATTCACTTAAATGTCTCTGGCGTTGTGATCTTCCCTCCTCCCTCATTATCGGCCAGTCTGTTAGTGTGTGCGTCGTATACAACAAGTGGCGTCAATCCGTCCAGCCTGTGTACCGTCAATCCGTCCGCTGTCAATGGCTCTCTCCGTCATCCACTCTTCCTCCCTTTTGCTTCTCTTAACCTCCCATCCACTCACCCGACGCCAAACAACATCCATCCATCCGTCATCCATCCATCCATCCATCCATCCATCCATCCATCATCAGCCATCCATCCATCCGTCATCCATCCATCCATCCATCCATCATCAGCCATCCATCATCCTATCCATCCATCCATCCATCCGTCATCCATCCATCCATCATCATCCATCCATCCATCATCAGCCATCCATCCATCCATCCGTCATCCATCCATCCATCCATCCATCCATCCGTCATCAGCCATTACCATTGTCAGTGTGTTGTCCCTCCTGCCAGTACCTCCCGCCGCTTCAGGTAGACGAACATCACCTGACGGAGTTGACACCGAGGACTCATTAGCTGTGGGAGGACGGGGTGGGGGGAGTTGTCTTGTCTTGTTTGTAAATCATCGTTCGTCCTGGATAAATATGTTCCCATTGTGACAGTCTGAGAAACCTAACCTAACATAATCAACCCCTATTGACAGTCTGAGAAACCTAACCTAACATAATCTAACCCCTATTGCAGGACAGTCTGAGAAACCTAACCTAACCTAACATAATCTAACCCCATTGTGAAGTCTGAGAAACCTAACCTAACCTAACATAATCTAACCTATTGACAGTCTGAGAAACCTAACCTAACCTAACCTAACATAATCTAACCCCTATTGTGACAGTCTGAGAAACCTAACCTAACCTAACCTAACATAATCCAACCCTATAGACAGTCTGAGAAACCTAACCCAACCTAACCTAACCTAACATAATCTAACCCCTATTGTGACAGTCTGAGAAACCAAACCAACCTAACCTAACATAATCTAACCCCTATTGTGACAGTCTGAGAACCTAACCTAACCTAACATAATCTAACCCCTATTGTGACAGTCTGAGAAACCTAACCTAACCTAACATAATCTAACCCCTATTGGACAGTTGAGAAACCTAACCTAACCTAACATAATCTAACCCTATTGTGACAGTCTGAGAAACCTAACCTAACCTAACATAATCTAACCCCATTGGACAGTCTGAGAAACCTAACCTAACCTAACATAATCTAACCCCTATTGGACAGTCTGAGAAACCTAACCTAACCTAACCTAACATAATCTAACCCCATTGTGACAGTCTGAGAACCCAACCTAACCTAACATAATCTAACCCTATTGTGACAGTCTGAGAAACCAACCTAACCTAACCTAACATAATCTAACCCCATTAGACAGTCTGAGAAACCTAACCTAACCTAACCTAACATAATCTAACCCCTATTGTGACAGTCTGAGAAACCTAACCTAACCTAACCTAACATAATCTAACCCTATTGTGACAGTCTGAGAAACCTAACCTAACCTAACCTAACATAATCTAACCCCTATTGTGACAGTCTGAGAACCTAACCTAACCAACATAACATAATCTAACCCCTATTGGACAGTCTGAGAAACCTAACCTAACCTAACATAACATAATCTAACCCTATTGTGACAGTCTGAGAAACCTAACCTAACCAACATAACATAATCTAACCCCATTGTGACAGTCTGAGAAACCTAACCTAACCTAACATAATTCAACCCCTATTGTGACAGTCTGAGAAACCTAACCTAACCTAACATAATCTAACCCTATTGTGACAGTCTGAGAACCTAACCAACCTAACCTAACATAATCTAACCCCTATTGTGACAGTCTGAGAAACCTAACCTAACCTAACCTAACTCAACCCAACCCTTGATGGTGAGTTGTAGAGCAGATCAATCCAGACGTCATCAATCTATCGACAATCGCCTTTAACAATCCAATTGAGTTATGTGACCTTATGGCAATTCCTCCAAACTGCCTCATCCGTCGTGATATTTGGTATGATCTCTCTCTCTTCTAACTGTAGCCCGGGGAAGAACACTAGAGAGAGGTACAGTTACAGTGACGTCAGTGTCCTTACTTGGAGCTGGCGGACGCTCGCCCCACAAGGTCACAGCTCAAGATTGAAGAAGCCGCAAGTCCGGAAAACTGAGGGCAAACTTTTCGGAGGAGGGTTAAAACCTTGGAACAATCTACCAGAAAGTGTTGTGACGGCACCGAGTGTGAGCTCTTTCAAGAGAAGACTTGACCAACACTGAGCGGGTTCAGGTACATTCAGGAGCCGGTGCATGCCCGTATTTGCCAACAGTGCGTGACAGAGACGTGACCGATCGCCCGGCGGCTAGCGAGCCGACCTTTGGTGAAGAATATAAAGAAAAGAGTCGTGACCGATCGCCCAAGCGGCTAACAAGCCGATCAGTGGCGAAGAGGATAAAAAAAAAAAAAAAAAAAACAGTAAACACCAGGACGGAGATGTGTGTCATGGTCACACACACACACACACACACACACACACACCTTACCTGAGCCTTATACATGGTGGAGTGTAGGGAATGTGGGTGGATGGGTGGGTTGGTGGGTGGAGTGGGAGTGTCTGGGTGGCTGTGGGTGGGTAACTGGCTGGGTGTGGGAGGTGTCTGGGTGGGACTGGCTGGGTGTGGGAGGGTAACTGGGTGGGTGACTGGGTGGTTATTGTGTAGTGTAGAGCATGACGGAAGTGAGGCTGACATACCGAACTAGTCGCCCCCATCATCTCGCATACAATCAGGGATGACCTCTTCCTCTCTCCTCGCTCTCCTCCTCCCTCCCTCCCTCCTCCCTCCCCCTCCCTCCTCCCTCCCTCCCTCCTCCCATCACTAATATATTGTACTTAACTTATATAAATATTTTATCTTTTTATTATACCTCAACAAAGTCTCTATATTTATCTCGTGTGTGTGTGTGTGTGTGTTTTTTTTTTTTTTATTGCACTCCCTACATCCTTGTGTAAGGTGAAGCGCAGAAGCGTTTACAGCGCCCAACAGGGAGGCATGCTAAGTTCATGCTTGCCTTTATGTCCCATGAGTTGAGGGCGTAGAAGCCTGAAGAGTCAGTGGTTTATGCTAGGTGAACAGGGACTAATGGGGTCTAGGAAGTAAGTCCAAACAACTTCCACCGGCCCGGGAATCGAACCCGTGACATCTCGCTTGCGAGGCAAGAATGGTACCGCTTCTACCACCGGTCCCCCTGTGTGTGTGTGTGATGGGAGGGGCCAGGTGACCCGTGTGTGGCAGAACGATATAAACGGGTGTTGGGTTCTTCCTATATTGTGTGTGTGTGTCCGTGTGTCCAGGTGAAATTTAGGCGCCAGTGTACGTAGAACAGTGTAGTGGTGCTGTGTGTGGGTGCTGGTGTGTAGTGCTGGTGCAGTGGTGCAGGTGTGCAGTGGTGGTGCTGATGTGTAGTGGTGGTACTGGTGTGTGTGATACTGGTGTAGTGGTGGTGCTGGTGTGTAGTGGTGGTGCTGATGTAGTGGTGGTGCTGGTGTGTAGTGCAGGTGGTGGTGCAGTGTGTGGTGTAGTGGTGCAGGTGTAGGGGTAGGGGTGTGTAGGGTGGTGCTGATGTGTGGTGGTGGTGCTGGTGTGTAGTGGTGGTGTGTGTGTGGTGGTGGTGTGTGGGTCAGAGTGCCCCTTCGCCTACCTATATATTCTTAATTTCTATATTAAATCGAGTATTGAAACGATATCCCTCAGGCGGTGTTTCCTGCTGTGGGGGGAGGGAGGAGGGGGGGAGGGTGGTGGGGGAACCTTGTTGTATCATCTTGGGGTGGATTGGGCTATATATTCCCCTAGTGTGTTTTGTTGATAGTGTTGTTGTTGTTGGGTAATCACAATCAGAAACAACAACAACAACAACACGGTTTTCTTGTAGGGATAAACTGAAGAACTTATAGAAAAAATTTAGTTAACTCGATGTATTTTGGTTGTTGTTGTTATGATCCTGATTGTAATTTATTGATAGGAAATAATGGTAGAGTTCTGAGTCTCTCTCTCTCATCTTTTTTCCCTCTCCTTCTCAATTATTTATTTATTTATTGTTTGTTTGTTTGTTTACGAGGTAGGTGTTTGTGGTAGTCCTGTGCAACCAACGAAGATTAGCCCCTGCCCCCCCCCCAGTTAGCGATGTTTTATTAATTATCAGGTGAAATAAGTAACCTGGGGGGCTAATCTTCATGTGGCTCGTATTTAATTAGGATATGTTGCTGCGAGTACTGT
This sequence comes from Homarus americanus, assembly GCF_018991925.1. Taxonomy (NCBI): domain Eukaryota; kingdom Metazoa; phylum Arthropoda; class Malacostraca; order Decapoda; family Nephropidae; genus Homarus; species Homarus americanus. The sequence goes on along the minus strand of NW_024743861.1, from coordinate 103,498 downwards.
AGAGGCGAGTACTGTAGAGGCGAGTACTGTAGAGGCGAGTACTGTAGAGGCGAGTACTGTAGAGGCGAGTACTGTAGAGGCGAGTACTGTAGAGGCGAGTACTAGGAGACGAGTGCTGTAGAGGCGAGTACTGTAGAGGCGAGTACTAGAGAGTACTGTAGGAGGCGAGTACTATGGAGGCGAGTGCTGTAGAGGCGAGAGTACTGTAGAGGCGAGTACTATGGAGGCGAGTACTGTGAGGGCGAGAATTACAGAGGCGAGTACTGTAGAGTCACGTGTGTCATATGAGGGTGAATCAGGCACAGTGATACCATGGAGAGGGCGGTGCCACGGTGTGTCTGGAGAGTGCCAAGGACAGCAGGCACCACGTTTTCTGCTTTCACTCAATGTTTTCATCCCAAGCTTGACATATGAATACTTTCTTATACTCAACCCTGCACCTCCCTGAAGTTAGGTGAGGTTCGGTTAGATTTGGTGAGGTTCGGTTAGATTTGGTGAGGTTTGTGAGGTTCGGTTAGATTTGGTGAGGTTCGGTTAGATTTGGTGAGGTTTGGTGAGGTTCGGTTAGATTTGGTGAGGTTTGGTTATTCGGTGAGGTTTGGTTAGATTTGGTGAGGTTCGGTTAGGTTAGAATATATTGTGCTGAATACTTATGCTAGGGTTAGTTTAGCTGTTTTAATGGTCTTGAGGACGATGGTTTAAACTTTAAGCTGACAGGGGGTATAATCTTGTCATCTTAGGGGTTAAACCATCGAGTATTAAAAGTGTTAAATTTTCTCAATGATAAACCATCGTCCTCAAGGGTTAAACCATCGTCCCCAAAGGGTTAAACCGTCGTCCTCAAAGGTTTAAAACCGTCGTCCTCAAAGGGTTAAACCGTCGTCCTCAAAGGGTTAAACCATCGTCCTCAAAGGGTTAAACCATCGTCCTCGGGTTAACCGTCGTCCTAAAGGTTTAAACCATCGTCCTCAAGGGTTAAACCATCGTCCTCAAAGGTTAAACCGTCGTCCTCAAAGGTTAAACCATCGTCCTCAAAGGGTTAAACCATCGTCCTCAAAGGGTTAAACCGTCCCTCAAGGTTTAAACCATCGTCCTCAAAGGTTAAACCATCGTCCTCAAAGGGTTAAACCATCGTCCTCAAAGGGTTAAACCATCGTCCTCAAAGGGTTAAACCGTCGTCCCTAAAAAGTTAAACTGTCGTCCTCAAAGGTTTAAACCATCGTCCTCAAGGGGTTAAACCATCGTCCTCAAAGGTTAAACCATCGTCCTCAAAGGGTTCCATCGTCCTCAAAGGGTTAAACCATCGTCCTCAAAGGGTTAATAAATAGCAAGATAAGTAATTAAAACCAACCCAAAATAGTGTGGTGGAGAGAGAACCGAGATGTGGTGGAGAGAGAACAGAGATGTGGTGGAGAGAGAACAGAGATGTGTTGGAGAGAGAACAGAGATGTGGTGGAGAGAGAACAGAGATGTGGTGGAGAGAGAACAGAGATGTGGTGGAGAGAGAACAGAGATGTGGTGGAGAGAGAACAGAGATGTGGTGGAGAGAGAACAGAGATCTGGTGGAGAGAGACAGAGATGTGGTGGAGAGAACAGAGATGTGGTGGAGAGAGAACAGAGATGGGTGGAGAGAGAACAGAGATGTGGTGGAGAGAGAACAGAGATGATGAGAGAACAGAGATGTGATGGAGAGAGAAGAGATTTGGTGGAGAGAACAGAGAGTGTGGAGGGATTGAAAAGATGGATAAGAGACATTAAGGTGAGAGATGGGAGGAGGAGGATTGAGGGGGGGGCATGGTGTGGTGGTGTGTGACGTGTGATTATTCTCTCTCTCTCTCTCTCTCTCTTCCCACAACACTAGGTGGCGGAGTGGATACAGCGCTTGTATACCTCCTAAGGGTCGCTGGTTCACTCTCAGGTCACTCCCAGTCCACCCAGCTGTGAATAAGTCCCTAAGTTTTCATTTAGGAAGTGCAGTGGTTGAGTGCCGGCTGGATTGTGGCTACACTGTCTCTGTGTACCGACGGCTCAGTGTAGTCAGTGTGATGTCGGCTACACTGTCTCCTTGTGTGTACCGACGGCTCAGTGTAGTTGTGGATGTCGGCTACACTGTCTCCTTGTGTACCGACGGCTCAGTGTAGTCAGTGTGATGTCGGCTACACTGTCTCCTTGTGTACCGACGGCTCAGTGTAGTCAGTGTGATGTCGGCTACACTGTTCCTTGTGTACCGACGGCTCAGTGTAGTCAGTGTGATGTCGGCTACACTGTCTCCTTGTGTACCGACGGCCCGTGAGTCAGTGTGATGTCGCTACCTTGTACGAGGCGGTAGTCAGTGTGATGTCGGCTACACTGTCTCCTTGTGTACCGACGGCTCAGTGTAGTCAGTGTGATGTCGGCTACATCTTGTGTACCGACGGCTCAGTGTAGTCAGTGTGATGTCGGCTACACTGTCTCCTGTGTACCGACGGCCAGTGTAGTCAGTGTGATGTCGGCTACACTGTTCCTTGTGTACCGACGGCTCAGTGTAGTCGGTGATGTCGGCTACACTGTCTCCTTGGTACCGACGGCCCAGTGTAGTCGGTATGTCGGCTACACTGTCCCTTGTGTACCGAGGCTGTGTGTCGTGGATGTCGGCTACACTGTCTCCTTGTACCGACGGCCCAGTGTAGTCAGTGTGATGTCGGCTACACTGTCTCTTGTGTACCGACGGCTCAGTGTAGTCAGTGTGATGTCGGCTACACTGTTCCTTGTGTACCGACGGCTCAGTGTAGTCGGTGTGATGTCGGCTACACTGTTCCCTTGTGTACCGACGGCTCAGTGTAGTCAGTGTGATGTCGGCTACACTGTCTCTTGTGTACCGACGGCTCAGTGTAGTCAGTGTGATGTCGGCTACACTGTCTCCTTGGCGTGCGGTGCGCCTGTTCTTGTGTACCGACGGCTCAGTGTAGTCAGTGTGATGTCGGCTACACTGTCTCCTTGTGTACCGACGGCCAGTGTAGTCGGTGATGTCGGCTACACGTTCTTTTAGACGGCTCAGTGTAGTCAGTGTGATGCTGCTACACTGTCTCCTTGTGTACCGACGGCTCAGTGTAGTCAGTGTGATGTCGGCTACATCGTCTCTTGTGTACCGACGGCTCAGTGTAGTCAGTGTGATGTCGGCTACACTGTCTCCTTGTGTACCGACGGCTCAGTGTAGTCTACAGGTAAACACTTATTCTGTTGTTGTTGACATCTTCAATAACACCAAGACAATATGTTATCGTTTCCTTCAGGTCTCATTTGTAAACATTGGAAGGTGTGTGTGTGTGTGTGTGTGTGTGTGTGTGCGTGCGTGCGTGTGCGTGCGCGTGCGTGTGTGTGTGCGCTCTCGCCGGTACAGTAATAGGCCTCGTTTATTTAGAGAAGCTGTTAAGTTGCAGCTGGTGATGATTACCACCTGTGTAGCCCGGCAGGTGTAGGTGAAGGCGGCCCTCAGGTGGTCCTCAGTGTTTACCTGCCTTGACTCTAACTGTCAGTAGTTGATTGTGAAGTGGAGTAAACTTAACGGAACATTAAACATAGATCTGTTGTCTACAAGTGTTGTGTTACAAGTGTGAGAGAATGATGTTTAGTCAAGTGTTGTTGGCATTACAGGTGAAACAAGTGAGGCCTTACAGGTAGTGAAGGTGGAGCACAACAACACTATGTGGCGAGTGTGTTAAGAGTCAGGTGTAGGGAGGCGCGTGTGGGGTGATGAAAGGTGATCGTGGTGTGGTGACCATCAGTGGGGCAGCGGTGAGTGACGACCCTGCTGGAGCCCCTCACCCGACACCACCGTCGGCGTCGTCAGTAGCACCACCCCGCCCCACCCCTCGAGCCTTCGCTCCTGCTGGCGGTGGTTTCCTACGTAGGTTATCCAGGTATGCCAGTAGGGTCGTGCCCTTGTCGGCCACTGCGATCCGGGAGGTCCCAGACTACGGCGCCACTGTGGACGCCCTTAATGACCTCCAGGGTGGCACTGCCGACACAGGTAGCGGAGCAGATGGTACTGATGTGGCCGTGCAGGTGTCCCAGGAGGCAGGGGCGGGGGGCAGCAGGGTCAACATCCCGGTGCTACACATCACCAGGTCAGCCAGCTACGAGCGAGCCATCAGCAGCAACCGTATGCTGACCTCAACCAAGCCCCGCGCCCCGCCCGTCCCCACCAGCACCGCCAAGACCACAAGATCCCGGAAACTGACGTCCAGGAAGAAGTCCAACGTCTCGGACACCTCCAGGTCTTCCACCACCTCCAATGAGTCTAACTCGGCCGTGACCTCCTCCGTGACCTCCAGTTTGACCACCACAACCTCTACCGTGACCGCCGGTGGTACTGGGTCATTGGAGGTGAGGGTGGCGCCCACAGCCGCCCCCAGGTACTCCATCAGGAACTCCCTGGCTGTAGAGGAAGGTAGGTCGTCCTCCACAGGTCAACATCTACTTCACTCATTAACCTCAGAGTTAGAGTAGTCCTCCGTCACAGTAGTCCTCCGTCACAGTAGTCCTCCGTCACAGTAGTCCTCCGTCACAGTAGTCCTCCGTCACAGTAGTCCTCCGTCACAGTAGTCCTCCGTCACAGTAGTCTCCGTCACAGTAGTCCTCCGTCACAGTAGTCCTCCGTCACAGTAGTCCTCCGTCACAGTAGTCCTCCGTCACAGTAGTCCTCCGTCACAGTAGTCTGCCATCGTGGCCATGCTCTCTAGTTATGGTTGTGGCCACGTGCGGTATGTGGGGCGAGTTTTGTGATGGGTAAGTGGCCGCGTGCGGTGTGTGGGGCGAGTTTTGTGATGGGTAATGACTCAAGTCTGAGGTATTCATGAGTTCCCGTAACTGAAAGAGGAATGTCGCGCTCTGGAATATTTTAAAACGAGAATGAGATCATCACTTATACCAGGTGGTGACGACGGTGATAGTGATGATAATGTTGGTGGTGATGGTGATTATAATGGTGATGGTGTGAGTGTGTAGTGTAGAGGGCGTGTATTATTGTGTGGGCTATTTTCAGTAGTAATATGACCCGTTGTGTAGTGTTAGGGCTACGGTGGTGTGGCCAGTGTGTTAGATTATGAAGTGTGGCCATTGTGGTGTGGTGGTGTGGCTAACGTGTGGTGCAACAATGGTGTGGACGGGGCCAGGGGTGACCTTGGCAGCAGCGGGAGGATGTTGGTTAGGACACAATTAGTTCAAATTGGTCTCTGATGTGATGGTCTCATTAATGGCCTGTTAGTTGGTTGAGAGTTTAATGTTGCATAAAGGTGATTATAGCCTCCCCCTGCCACACACACACACACACACATACACACACACATTCTCTCTCTCTCTCTCTCTCTCTCTCTCTCGATTTGGTTGTTTTACGAAGATAGGTTTCGTGGCTCTCCTTAGTGTGTTTGTGTGTGTCTGTCTGTCTGTTCGTCTGTCTGTCTGCTCGTTCCGTCTGTCTGTCTGTGTGTGTGTCTGTGTCTGTCTGTCTGTCTGCCTGCTCTGTCTGTTCTACCTGTTCGTGTTCGTCTCTCTGTCTGTCTGTCTTTGCTCCGTCTGTCTGTCTTTCTGTTTGTTCGTGTTCGTGTCTGTCTGTCTGTCTGTCTGTCTGTTCGTCTGTTCACCCTTCTCTGTCTGTCTCTCTCTGTCTGTCTCTGCTCCGTCTGTCTGTCTGCTCCTGTCTGTCTGTCTGTCTGTCTGTTTGTTTGTCTGTCTCTGTCTGTCTATCTGTCTGTCTGTCTCTCTCTGTCTGTCTCTGTCTGTCTGTCTCTCTCTCTGTCTGTCTGTCTGTCTCTCTCTGTCTGCCTCTGTCTGCCTCTGTCTGTCTCTCTCTGTCTGTCTCTGTCTGTCTGTCTGTCCGTCTGTGCTCTTAAAGGTTCATAATATCCTACGTGGGATTCTTTAAAAGACTCGTAATAATATTTTCCTCACTTAACTCAAGAGACGGACCTGACAACTTAACTTAACTTAACGACTCCACTTAACACACACTAAGACCTCAAGTTAATATCATGTCTTTAACTATAGACTCTGATTGGTCTAAATGATGGTTCACTTACAACAACACAAGAGCGGTAGTTAAGATGGCGTTGAAAGTGCGCAGAGACGTGATTTCTTACCAGGCAGTTAAACAGATTAATGTAGTCAGTTCTTCATAGTTTATTTTGAGATATTTGGAATAAGGTCCATTGGTTAGGTTAGGTTGGGTTAGGTTGGGTTAGGTTAGGTTGGGTTGGGTTGGGTTGGGTTAGGTTGGGTTAGGTTAGGTTAGGTTAGGTTAGGTTAGGTTGGGTTGGGTTGGGTTTGCTTAGAGGGGGTCTCATTGCGTTAGGTTAAGTTAGGTTAGGTTGTCATAGAAGGGGTCTCGTTGCATTAGGTTAGGTTAACTAGATACGCCTACTAATCTAACCTGGGTTATGACTAATGGTGTGGATATTAACATGTATCTAACTAGAATTTAATGGGGGGGTTAGCTTTAGCTTAGCTTAGCTTGTTTTGGTAATATGGTTAGGTTAGGTTAGGTTAGGTTAGGTTAGGTTGGGTTGGGTTGGGTTTGCTTAGAGGGGGTCTCATTGCGTTAGGTTAAGTTAGGTTAGGTTGGGTTAGGTTAGGTTAGGTTAGGTTAGGTTGGGTTTGCTTAGAAGGGGTCTCGTTGCATTAGGTTAGGTTAACTAGATACGCTCACTAATCTAACCTGGGTTATGACTAATGGTGTGGATATTAATATGTATCTAACTAGAATTTAATGGGGGGGGTTAGCTTAGCTTAGCTTTGCTTTGGTATGGTTAGGTTAGGTTGGGGTTTTGGGACGTGTGTGTTTGTGTAGCAGTAGTCCTTTGTGTGTCGTAGTGGTGTAAATAGTGCAGAAGAGGAGGAGGAAGTGTGTGTGTGTGTGTGTGTGTGTGTGTGTGTGTGTGTGTGTGTGTGTGTGTGTGTGTGTGTGTGTGTGTGTGTGTGTGTGTGTGTGTGTGTGTGTGTGTGTGTGTGTGTGTGTGTGTGTGAGTCCGTGTGTGTGTGTGAGTCTGTGTGTGTGTGTGTGTGTGTGTGTGTGTGTGTGTGTGTGTGTGTGTGTGTGTGTGTGCGCGCGCGCTTTTAGTCATATATGTGATGCGCAGTTACACGCACACACCCTAGGCCCGGTCTCCCTTGGGTGGGTGGTGGTGGTGGGTGTGGCAGCTGGACCAGACGCCCGCCTCCTCCTGGCTGAGAAACCTGTTGAATATCCTCTCTAGACGTGGTTGGGAGGGTTTGGTTTGGTTAGGTTAGCTTTGGTGAGGTTAGCTTTGGTTTGGTTAGGTTAGCTTTGGTGAGGTTAGCTTTGGTTTGGTTAGCTTTGGTTTGTTAGGTTTGGTTAGGCTAGTTTTGTTTTGGTTAGGTTAGCTTTGTTTTGGTTAGGTTAGCTTTGGTTTCGTTAGGTTAGCTTTGGTTTCGTTAGGTTAGATTAGGTTCATGGTTAGGTTAGATTAGGTCATGGTTAGGTTAGCTTTGGTTAGGTTAGATTAGTTTAGGTTAGGTTAGCTTTGGTTTGGTTAGGTTAGGTTAGCTTTGGTTTGGTTAGGTTAGGTTAGCTTTGGTTTGGTTAGGTTAGGTTAGCTTTGGTTTGGTTAGCTTTGGTTTGGTTAGGTTAGGTTAGGTTCGTACTTTTTTTCATAACGTTATGGCCGCCATGATGGAAGTGGACCTAGATTTCTGCCTTTGATAATTACAAACACTACTGGTGATAGTGATGATAATGATGATGATGATGATAAAAATAATGATAAGAATGATAATATTTTTACTACTACTACTACGACTACGACTACTACGACTACTACGACTACGACTACTACGACTACTACTAATAACAATAATAATATTAACCCCACACTCAAAATACTCGTAATAACATCATTCCATAAGATTTTTCACATTGTCAAGAACTACCGAGTGAAGTGAGGAAGGGGGTGGGGAGGTGGGCCAGAGGTCATGAGGAAGGGAGGGGGGAGAGATTTTAGTCCAGCCATGCCACTGTGAGGGGACATTGAGTTCCACCCCACCCCTACCCCCTCCCCACTCCCATCCCTCCCCCACCCTTGGCCCCTCCCCACCCCACCCTACTCCCTCCCCACCCCACCCTTGCCCCTCCCACCCTACACCTCCTCACCCTAGCACCTCACCCCACTCCCCACCCCACACTCCCACCCGCACACATTCCCCCTAATGAAAGTTCCTTCTTTTTTCTCTCTCTCTCTCTCTCTCTCTCTCTCTCTCTCTCTCTCTCTCTCTCTCTCTCTCTCTCTCTCTCTCTCTCTCTCGCCCATGACTGATTTCATGCATCATTGTTATTTTAAAGGGTTTTCCTTCCTTCCTTCCTTCCTTCCTTCCTTCCTTCCTTCCACACGGTGCACATACTGTAGTTTCCCAGCCTTCTGCTTTTACCGAGAGGATCGTGTCCAGATTGTTTGGTTGCCTCGCTGGTTGATTGGTTGGTGACTTGGCTGGATGGTTAGTTTGATGTCAGTGTGGTTGGTTGTATGGTTGGTCAGTGGGTCGTATGGTTGGCGGTGGTTGAAAAACATCTCAACTCTGCTCCTTCTGCCTAGTCTAGTGTGTTAAGGGAAGGCCACACACACACAATACGCGTCATTACGGGCCAACACACGGTATTTTGCGACGCACCCACCCATCGTCACCCACCCGGGCGGTACCCACCCGCGGCACTCCAATTCCACGCCACCCACCCACGTCACCCACCCACGGCACCCACCCACGGCACCCACCCACGGCACCCACTTCCCCCATCCACTTACCTACTCCATCCTGGCAAAGTTAGGTTAGACATAAGTTAGGTTAGGTTAGGATTAGTTAAGCTTAGTTAGGTTAGGTTAGGTTAGGTAAGGTTAGGTTAGGTTAGGTTAGACATGGGCTAGTGTTAAGGTCGCGTTAGTTTAGACATAAATTAGATTCAGCTTATAAATTAGGTTAGGGTTAGATTGGTTTATGTTAGGTTAGAATTAGGTTAGGTTAGGTTAGGTTAGGTTAGGTTAGGTTAGGTTAGGTTAGGTTAGGTTACGTTAGGGGTAGGATTAAAGTGGGGGCTAATCTTGAGGTGATCCATGTAGACCCACGTGACCAACAACACCTATGGGACGTAAACACTGGCCAGGTAACCCAGTGGCTGTAGGGCAGAGGGAGGTGACTCACTGTTACGTCCACCTTGACCCTACCCATTGTGGTCGACTTAAATGATAGTTAATGGAGTAATGGGGTCGCTCCTCCTAACAGCTGGGCGGCTAGAGAAGGAGGGAGGGCAGATGGTGGGAGGGGGATGGAAGGGCGTGATGCAGTAGGGAAAGATTACAACACAGCGCAGTGTGTGTGTGTGTGTGTGTGTGTATGTGTGTGGTGCAGATGGCTGGAGCAAGTGCCAAATGTTTTACCAAGTTAAGCACACGCAGTCAAGATTACTACCAATTTTGTTGTGTTGTGGTGAGCTGCCATGAGTGATGGTGAGCTGCCATGAGTGATGGTGAGCTGTCATGAGTGATGGTGAGCTGCCATGAGTGATGGTGAGCTGCCATGAGTGATGGTGAGTTGCCATGAGTGATGGTGAGTTGCCATGAGTGATGGTGAGCTGCCATGAGTGATGGTGAGCTGTCATGGTGATGGTGAGCTGCCATGAGTGATGGTGAGCTGCCATGAGTGATGGTGAGCTGCCATGAGTGATGGTGAGTTGCCATGAGCTGCCATGAGTGATGGTGAGTTGCCATGATTGATGGTGAGTTGTCATGAGTGATGGTGAGCTGCCATGAGTGATGGTGAGTTGCCATGAGTGATGGTGAGTTGCCATGCTGATGGTGAGCTGCCATGAGTGATGGGTGAGTTTGCCATGGTGAGTGATGAGTGATGAGTGATGCTGCCATGAATGTGATGCTGCATGGTGATGGTGAGCTGCCATGAGTGATGGTGAGCTGCCATGGTGATGGTTGACTGCACTTGAGCTGAGTGATGCTGCCCATGAGTGATGGTGAGCTGCATGGTGATGGTGAGCTGCCATGAGTGATGGTGAGTTGCCATGAGTGATGGTGAGCTGCCATGAGTGATGGTGAGTTGCCATGATTGATGGTGAGTTGTCATGTGATGGTGAGTGCCATGAGTGATGGCCATGGTGATGGTGAGTTGCCATGAGTGATGGTGAGCTGCCATGGTGATGAGTTGCCATGGTGATGGTGAGCCATGTGAGTGATGGTGAGCTGCCATGAGTGATGGTGAGGTGATGGTGAGCTGCCATGAGTGAGCTGCCATGAGTGATGGTGAGTTGCCATGAATGATGGTGAGCTGCCATGGTGATGGTGAGCTGCCATGAGTGATGGTGAGCTGCCATGAGTGATGGTGAGCTGCCATGGTGATGGTGAGCTGCCATGGTGGTGGTGAGCTGCCATGAGTGATGGTGAGTTGTCATGTGATGGTGAGCTGCCATAAGTGATGGTGAGCTGCCATGAGTGATGGTGAGCTGATGCTGATGGTGATGGTGAGCTGCCATGGTGATGGTGAGCTGCCATGAGTGATGGTGAGTTGTCATGAGATGGTGAGTTGCCATGAATGATGGTGAGCTGCCATGAGTGATGGTGAGCTGTCATGAGTGATGGTGAGCTGCCATGAGTGATGGTGAGTTGCCATGAATGATGGTGAGCTGCCATGAGTGATGGTGAGCTGTCATGAGTGATGGTGAGCTGTGAGTGATGGTGGAGTTGCCATGAATGATGGTGAGCTGCCATGAGTGATGGTGAGTTGCCATGAATGATGGTGAGCTGTCATGAGTGATGGTGAGCTGCCATGAGTGATGGTGAGTTGCCATGAATGATGGTGAGCTGCCATGAGTGATGAGCTGTCATGAGTGATGGTGAGCTGTCATGAGTGATGGCTGCCTGCCATGAGTGATGGTGAGCTGCCATGAGTGATGGTGAGCTGCATGAGTGATGGTGAGCTGTCATGAGTGGTGAGCTGCCATGAGTGATGGTGAGTTGCATGAATGATGGTGAGCTGCCATGAGTGATGGTGAGCTGTCATGAGTGATGGTGAGCTGCCATGAGTAATGGTGAGTTGCCATGAATGATGGTGAGCTGTCATGAGTGATGGTGAGCTGCCATGAGTGATGGTGAGTTGCCATGAATGATGGTGAGCTGCCATGGTGATGGTGAGTTGCCATGGAGTGATGGTGAGCTGTCATGAGTGATGGTGAGCTGCCATGAGTGATGGTGAGCTGCCATGAGTGATGGTGAGTTGCCATGAGTGACGGTGTGTTGCCATGAGTGACGGTGAATGAGTTGCCATGAGTGATGGTGAATGTTGCCATGGGTGATGACTACCTGATGGTGTTGTGGAGTTATGTCATGGCGGGTGGTGGCGGCTGTCAGTTCAGTTTTGTCAACGAGGAAATGATTTGTTATGCAATTCGTTGACAACTGAGGGCCGGACGAGAGACAGAGGGCAGGGGGGGTGGGGGTGGGTAAGGTGCCAACTAGTCTGCTTGTGTGGCACTTCCATTCAGAAAGTGCCATGTCTTTCTCCTTAATTAGCCATCAGGGTCAGCTCTTGTGTGGCGGGGGTGACGAGGGCCACTTGGTGTGTGTCGCCGCCACCAGCAACACGTGTCTTAGTCTCCCGGTGTGTGTGTGTGTGTGTGTGTGTGTGTGTGTGTGTGTGTGTGTGTGTGTGTGTGTAAGCTGTCGATCATCTCACGCTGTTGTTCACTGAGTACATGACGCGCCTCGTTCCTGTACGTGATACATGTACAGGGTGCCTCTCGCTAGTGTACATCTGGCACTGTCGTTACGCTCTGGTGTACACTGGCACTGTCGGTGTGTACTGTACATATGTCCTGGCTGCAACATTATAACACTACAGGAGAAGTTAACGTGCTGTTTACATATTGACACAAGTGTAAACACAACTAACGTGTAACTGTAAACACCAGTGATATGAAATCATTTGCAAACTGTGTAAACAAACATATGGTATATTTACAACTTGTTCACTCGAGTGTTGAGGATGTGGGCGTCGAGAGGTCCACTGACGCACCTGATGGGGCGAGATGTGACCTACTTCCAGATTACGACGCACAGCTCAAAGTTTATCTTGTCACTGAACACCTGGCATGGAAACAGCTGACATAGAAACAGCTAGCTTGGGAACACCTGGCTTCGAAACAGCTAGCTTGGGAACACCTGGCTTCGAAACAGTTGGCTTGGGAACACCTGGCTTCGAAACAGTTGGCTTGGGAACAGACAATTCGTTTTTATTTAGGAAATAACTTTTAAATTACAGTGCGTATAAGTGATCAGCCAGTCCGTGATCAGTCCGTGGAGAGAGAGAGAGAGAGAGAGAGAGAGAGAGAGAGAGAGGAATGTGTGTAGTGTGGTGAGGCGATACGGGAATGGTGTGATGTGATGTGGTGTGATGTGTTGTGTGTGAAGTGGAGGGGTAAGGTAGTGTAGTGTGGGGTCCTCCTCCTCCCCCCTTACACAGTCCCTCCCCCCCTTCCTATTTTCTCCCCCCTCCTCTACAATCTCCCAAACACCTCCCCTCATACAGTTCCTCTTCCCTCTCCTACAATGACCTTCCCTCCCCTTCACACACCCTCCCTCCTCTCACACCCCCTCCCTCAATACCCCTCCTCCCTCAATAGTGCTCCTCCCAACTTTCCCCTACCCTCCTCGCCTTTTCCTACATTCCTTACTACACCTCCCTCCTCCCTCCCTCCTCCTCCTTCCTTCCTTCTTCCTTCCTTCATCTGTATCTCCCACTTCTACCTTCCCCTTCCCTCCTTCCCCTACCTTTCTTCTCTCCTTCCTTCCTTCCTTCCTTCTATCTTACTAATCACATTTACTCTTCTTTCTCTCCATCCCTCCCTCTCCCCACTTAATTTACCTACTCTCTCTCTCTCTCTCTCTCTCTCTCTCTCTCTCCTCTAATTATTGGTGGCTCAGGTGGTCACGCTCGGTGGCTGGTGATGGTGATTGGTAGTGGGTGATGGTGATTATGTAGTGTGTTGATGGTGATTGTTAGTTATCGATGGTGATTGGTGACTGGTTATGGTGACTGGTAATGACGATTAGTAATGATTAATGGTGATTCTCATACACGCTAATTAATGTCCTCTATTAATTATTATTTTTTAAAGTATATGTCATTTATTTTACCTGTAGTAATTAATCCAGTCTTTAAAGGCTATGTAATAATATAGTGTGACTGTAAACACACACACACACACACACACGCACGCGCACACACACACACACACACACACACACACACACACACACATGCATGAATCTTGCAGAGTAGTTCAGTATTTACACCTTTAGCGCCGTGATTCCTATTGGCTGAGAGTTACAAGTATGGCTGTTTGTGATTGGCTGATAGTGACGTGTAAACAGTGAGTCATTCGTTCATGGCTGCCCGTATCATTGATAGTGACGTAAACAGCGAGTCATTGGCCTGTTCATGGCTGTTTGTGATTGGCTGATAGTGACGTGTAAACAGTGAGTCATTCGTTCATGGCTGCCTGTGATTGGCTGATAGTGACGTGTAAACAGTGAGTCATTCGTTCATGGCTGCCTGTGATTGGCTGATAGTGACGTGTAAACAGTGAGTGCCAAGTGTTTACAGAAGTGTCAGCTGTTGTGTGGTGTCTCCGTCAGCTCTTGTTGATTCTGCGTTGGCGTCAGCTGAAAAGATGTGTCAGTGTGATCCGTGGTGTGGAAGGGTGTGTGTTGATATGTGTTATTTGGTGTCAGGTGTGTCCCTTGATGGTGTTACCTGGCATATATATAGCTCAGGTGTGTTATGTTCGTTAACTCTGTCTGGTGTTAAAAGGTAATAGCCACAGGTGTTACAGTTACCTGGTGTGTTGACGTCCGTGGCGCCAGGTGTGTTACAGTTACCTGGTGTGTTGACGTCCGTGGCGCCAGGTGTGTTACAGTTACCTGGTGTGTTGACGTCCGTGGCGCCAGGTGTGTTACAGTTACCTGGTGTGTTGACGTCCGTGGCGCCAGGTGTGTTACAGTTACCTGGTGTGTTGACGTCCGTGGCGCCAGGTGTGTTACCTGGTGTGTTGACGTCCGCGGCGCCAGGTGTGTTACAGTTACCTGGTGTGTTGACGTCCGTGGCGCCAGGTGTGTTACAGTTACCTGGTGTGTTGACGTCCGTGGCGCCAGGTGTGTTACAGTTACCTGGTGTGTTGACGTCCGTGGCGCCAGGTGTGTTACAGTTACCTGGTGTGTTGACGTCCGTGGCGCCAGGTGTGTTACAGTTACCTGGTGTGTTGACGTCCGTGGCGCCAGGTGTGTTACAGTTACCTTACCTGGTGTGTTGACGTCCGTGGTGCCAGGTGTGTTACAGTTACCTGGTGTGTTGACGTCCGTGGCGCCAGGTGTGTTACAGTTACCTGGTGTGTTGACGGTTTAAGAATCGCCAGGTGTGTTACAGTTACCTGGTGTGTTGTTGACGTCCGTGGCGCCAGGTGTGTGCAGTTACCTGGTGTGTTGACGTCCGTGGCGCCAGGTGTGTTACAGTTACCTGGTGTGTTGACGTCCGTGGCGCCAGGTGTGTTACAGTTACCTGGTGTGTTGACGTCCGTGGCGCCAGGTGTGTTACAGTTACCTGGTGTGTTGACGTCCGTGGCGCCAGGTGTGTTACAGTTACCTGGTGTGTTGACGTCCGTGGCGCCAGGTGTGTTACAGTTACCTGGTGTGTTGACGTCCGTGGCGCCAGGTGTGTTACAGTTACCTGGTGTGTTGACGTCCGTGGCGCCTGGTGTGTTACAGTTACCTGGTGTGTTGGGCATCCCGTGGCGCCAGGTGTGTTTACAGTTACCTGGTGTGTTGACGTCCGTGGCGCCAGGTGTCTGATTACCTGGTGTGTTGTTGACGTCCGTGGCGCCAGGTGAGGTGTGAGCGGTGGACAGGTAGGAGAGTGTCGGAGGCTGAGAGCTGCTACAGGATGAAGCCCTCCGTACTGCTATTACCAGCTCCTTACTGTATCAGTGATGCCTCCTATCATCTCTGTCAACTGCTGTGATGATGATGGTGAGACAGTCCCCCTCTCTCTCTCTCTCTCTCTCTCTCTCTCTCTCTCTCTCTCTCTCTCTCTCTCTCTCTGTATTCAGTCTTCCCCTTTCATCCCTTCTCTCGTTCACTCCTCCCTCATCCACCTTCACCCTCCCTCATTCACCTTCTCCCTCCCTCATCCACCTTGGCATCCTTTTTTGGTCCCTGTGCCCCCACCCTATCCTATTCAGTCTCTCACCATATTCATTCATTCACTTGGGCTTTGGTGTGTGTGTGTG
Organism: Homarus americanus; assembly: GCF_018991925.1. Lineage (NCBI taxonomy): Eukaryota > Metazoa > Arthropoda > Malacostraca > Decapoda > Nephropidae > Homarus > Homarus americanus. Next base: position 88,170 of record NW_024743861.1, on the reverse strand, counting down.
TGTGTGTGTGTGTGTGTGTGTGTGTGTGTGTGTGTGTGTGTGTGTGTGTGTGTGTGTGTGTGTGTGTGTGTGTGTGTGTGTGTGTGTGTGTGTGTGTGTGTGTCCGCTTACTCATCGTTTCTTTGTGTATTTTTTTCTTATTTTTACTCGTATTTTCATCCATCTTTTTGTTTATTATTGATTCTTCTTGTGTCTTATACTTTCCCTCTTCTTCTTCTTCTTCTTCTTCTTCTTTATTTTTACATCCTTGTTTCTCTCACATTCTCTCATTTCTTCTTTATTATTATCTCTCTTGTTTATCCCCTTCATTCGTTCCTTGTTAATTCCCATCTTCTTTATTTTTCCTCCATATCTCTATTTATTCACCTTTCTCATTATTCCTCTATTTATTACCTTATTTTCTTTCATCTCTTCTCATTTATTCATTTTTCTCTTGTAATTCTCTTTTGTTTCCTACATTTATCTTAATATTTATAATTTATTGAGCTAATTTTTGTATATTTTGTTATGCACCACCCCACCCACCCACCCACCCACCACCCTTACCCACCACCCACCCACCCACCCCATCCATCCCATCCCATCCCATCCATCCCACCCACCCCACCCACCCCACCCCACCCACCCACCCACCCCACCCCACCCCTCACCCCACCCCCACCCCACCCCCACCCCACCCTCCATCCCACCCCATCCCATCCCATCCCATCCCATATACAATGTTAAAACCCACAGTGATAAGGGTAGATTGTTATTACTGTTATTATTATTATTACTGTTGTTGTTATTATTATTATTATTATTATTATTACTACTATTAATATTATGATTATTACTGTTGTTATTATTATTATTATTATTATTATTATTATTATTATTATTATTATTATTATTATTATTATTATCATTGTTATTATTGTTATTATTGATATCAGGCACTGTTCCTTCATCCCTGGCCATATTTGGGATTATTTTAGTGTGGCACTTTTTCACCTTGGCTGTATCAGAGGAGCAGTGCTCTCTCTCTCTCTCTCTCTCTCTCTCTCTCTCTCTCTCTCTCTCTCTCTCACACACACACACACACATTAGTTATCGCTTAATTCACCAGGATAACTGTTATTTCAAGGGCCAGGTAACTACAGAGTAGTCTAGGTTAGGTTAAGTTAGGTTAGGTTAGCATTAGTTAAAGGCTCAGGTGATATAAGCTGGTGGGGAGCTAATCTTCAGGTGATGAGCGTAATTACTGATCATCATCGTTCCTAGGCAATCAGACGTGTGTGTGTGTGTAGGTTAGTGTGTAAAATTATGTGTGTGTGTCTCAGTATGTGTCTGTATGTGTGCATGTCATTGTGTGCTTGATCCCATGTGTGTGTTAAGTGACATGATCGCCTATGTCCGGTATGTGTGCGTTTGTGTACGTGGGTGTGTATGTGTGTCCAGCTGTGTATACTTGTGCTTGGGCAGTGGGTGAGTGGGTCAGGCAGTGGTGGGTCAGGCAGTGGTGGTGACGGCAGTGATTGTCTGTGTGTTAGGGCTATACCTTGTTAGTGTGTCACGGTGCCGGGTTAGTAACAGACAGTGCCATTTACTCCCTCCCCGTGGCACTGATGCCCTGACTGGCACTTATACCACCAACACACAAGCTCTTAGTGAGGAAAAAAAAATAATTAAAAAAAAAAATTGAGAAATATTTTTTATGATTCTGAAACTATAGTGACATTTGTATGTAATTGTGACCAAGATAAACAGATATGGTGATGGTATAGTGAGTTATGGTGAACAGGACAACGTTGTAAAATAGTGAATTTTTTAATAGTGATTTTAACTATCCGAAGGTGGTGAGTAAATACTTCTTGTGATGGTGTTTGAGTGTTGTAGATGGTGTCAGGGTGTTGTAGATGGTGTCAGAGTGTTGTAGATGGTGTCAGGGTGTTGTAGATGGTGTGTCAGGGTGTTGTAGATGGTGTCAGGGTGTTGTAGATGGTGTGTCAGGGTGTTGTAGATGGTGTCAGGGTGTTGTAGATGGTGTCAAGGGTGTTGTAGATGGTGTCAGGGTGTTTTTTAGATGGTGTCAGGGTGTTGTAGATGGTGTGTCAGGGTGTTGTAGATGGTGTCAGGTGTTGTAGATGGTGTCAGAGTGTTGTAGATGGTGTCAGGGTGTTGTAGATGGTGTGTCAGGGTGTTGTAGATGGTGTGTCAAGGTGTTGTAAATGGGGTGTTGTAGATGGTGTGTCAGGGTTGTAGATGGTGTCAGAGTGTTGTAGATGGTGTCAGGGTATGAGATGGTGTCAGGGTGTTGTAGATGGTGTGTGGGGTGTTGTAGATGGTGTCAGGTGTTGTGATGTCAGGTGTTGTAGATGGTGTCAGGGTGTTGTAGATGTGTCAGGGTGTTGTAGATGTGTGTCAGGGTGTTGTAGATGGTGTCAGGGTGTTGTAGATGGTGTCAGGGTGTTGTAGATGGTGCGGGTGTTGTAGATGGTCAGAGTGTTGTAGATGGTGTCAGGGTGTTGTAGATGGGTGTCAGGGTGTTGTAGATGGTGTCAGGGTTGTAGAGGGGTGTTGAGATGGTGTCAGGGTGTTGTAGATGGTGTCAGAGTGTTGTAGATGGGTCAGGGTGTTGTAGATGGTGTCAGGGGTAGATGGTGTCAGGGTGTTGTAGATGGGAGTGTTGTGGTGGTGTCAGGGTGTTGTAGATAGTGTGTCAGGTGTTGTAGATGGTGTCAGGGTGTTGTAGATGGTGTCAGGGTGTTGTAGATGGTGTCAGGGTGTTGTGATGGTGTCAGGTGTTGTAGATGGTGTGTCAGGGTGTTGTAGATGGCGTCAGGGTGTTGTAGATGGTGTCAGGGTGTTGTAGATGGTGTGTCAGGGTGTTGTAGATGGTGTCAGGGGTGTTGTAGATGGTGTCAGGGTGTTGTAGATTGTGAGGTTGTAATGGCGGGTGTTGTAGATGGTGTCAGGGTGTTGTAGATGGTGTCAGGGTGTTGTAGATGGTGTCAGAGTGTTGTAGATGGTGTGTCAGGGTGTTGTAGATGGTGTCAGGGTGTTGTAGATGGTGTCAGGAGGTTGTAGATGGTGTCAGGGTGTTGTAGATGGTGTCAGGGTGTTGTAGATGGTGTCAGGGTGTTGTAGATGGTGTCAGGGTGTTGTAGATGGAGGGTGTTGTAGATGGTGTCAGGGTGTTGTAGATGGTGTCAGAGTGTTGTAGATGGTGTCAGGGTGTTGTAGATGGTGTCAGGTGTTGTAGATGGTGTTCAGGGTGTTGTAGATGGTGTCAGGTGTTGTAGATGGTGTCAGGGTGTTGTAGATGGTGTCTTGTGGGTGTTGTAGGTGGGTGTTGTAGATGGTATCAGGTGTTGTAGAGGTGTTCAGGGTGTTGTAGATGGTGTCAGAGTGTTTGGGTGTTGTAGATGTGTCAGGGTGTTGTAGATGGTGTCAGAGTGTTGTGATGGTGTCAGGTGTTGTAGGGGTGTTGTAGTGGTGTGGGGTGTTGTAGATGGTGTCAGGGTGTTGTAGAGGTGTGTGTCGGGTGTTGTAGGTGGTGTCAGGTGTTGTATGTGTATGAGTGTTGTAGATGGTGTCAGAGTGTTGTAGATGGTGTCAGGTGTTGTAGATGGTGTCAGGGTGTTGTGGTGGTGTGTCAGGGTGTTGTGGTGGGAGATGGTGCAGGGTTGTGGGGGTGTCGGGTGTTGTGGGTTTGGTGTTGTAGTGGTGTCGGGTTGTAGATGTGTAGGGTTTGTTAGATGGGTGTTGTATGTTGTGGGTGTTGATGCTGTGGTGTTGTAGATGTTGTCAGGGTGTTGTAGATGTTGTCAGGTGTTGTAGATGGTGTCAGGATGTAGTAGGGTGTACCTGTTGTAGATGGTGTCAGGGAAAATTGCATAATGGGCGGTCTTTAAGGAGCCTCATCATCGTCATCATCGTCATCATCATCATCATCATCATCATCATCAGTCTTTGTTCTAATCTTCTTGACCTATATTATGACAATGGCTTAGCTAGTTAGTTGTGCTGCGGATGTGCATAGTTATGTTGCGGACGTACTTAGTTAGGATGCGGACGTACTTAGTTATGTTGCGGTCGTACTTAGTTAGGATGCGGACGTACTTAGTTGTGCTGGTATTTGTTTTGTTGCAGACGTACTTAGTTATGTTGCGGTCGTACTTAGTTAGGATGCGGACGTACTTAGTTGTGCTGCGGTCGTACTTATTGCGGTCGTACTTAGCTGTGTTGCGGTCGTACTTAGTTGTGTTGCGGTCGTACTTGGTTGTGTTGCGGTCGTACTTAGTTTGTTGGAGACGTTTAGTTGTGTTGCGGTCGTACTTAGTTGTGTTGCGTCATACTTAGTTGGTTGTGGACGTCTTTAGTTGTGTTGCGGTCGTACTTAGTTGGTGGCTGTACTTAGTTGGTTGCGGACGTACTTAGTTGTGTTGCGGTCGTATTTGTTACTTGTGTTGCGGACGTATTTAGTTGTGTTGCGGACGTACTTAGTTGTGTTGCGGACGTAGTAAGTGTTAGGTACAGCCAGCACTGAGCACCTTATAGCGAGTTAACAGGTAGAAGAAAAAGTATTGGCCACTACTACCACCCCTACCACCACCCACTACTATCACCACACTCACTACCACCACCACCACCACCACACCACTATCACCACCACCACCCATACCATCACCATCACCACTACCACCACCACACCACAATCAATTACTATCACCACCACCACCACCCACTACTATCACCACCACCACCAACTAATTCAATTACTACCACCACTTCACCACCCACTACTATCACCACCCATCACTACCACCACCACCACCACCAACATTACTATCACCACCCACTACTATCACCACCACCCACTACTACCACCACCACTACCACCACCACCACCATCCACCACTATCACCACCACTACTATCACCACCCACTACTACCATACCACTACCACCACCCACCACTATCACCACCCACTACCACCACCACCCACTACTACCACCAATCAATTACTCACCCACTACTAATTCACTACTACCACCACCCACTCAATTACCACCACTCACCACCCACTACTATCACCACCACTACTATCACCAATTCACCACTACCACCACCCACTTACTATCACCAATCAATTACCACCACCACCACAATTACTATCACCAATTCACTACTATCACCACCACCACTCTAAACCACTCAATTCCACTACTATCACCACCAATTCAATTACCATCACCACCCACCATTATCACCAATCTACTACTACCAATTTCACCACTACCATCACCACCACCCACTACTACCACCACCCACCACTATCACCACCAACTAATTACCATCACCAATCACTACTATCACCACCCACTCACTATCACCACCCACTACTATCACTCACCCACTACTATCACCACTACTTCACCACTATCACCAACCACTACTATCACCACCACCCACTACAATCACCAACACACTCACTAATCACCACCACCCACTACTACCAACCCACTACTATCACCACCCACTACTACCACCACCCACTACTACAACACCACCCATTACTACCACCACCAATTACCATCACCACCCACTACCAATCACCCACTACAATCACCACCACCCACTACTATCACCACCACTCCACTACTATCACCACCACCCACTACTATCACCACCACTCCAATACTATCACCACCACCACCCACGACCATCACCACTCCACCCACTACTACCACCACCCACCACTATCACCACCCACTCACTATCACCTCACACTATCATCACCACTCAATTCACTACTACCACCAAACTCACTACCACCCATTCCACTACCAGCACCAACACTACCATCACCACCCACTACTATCACCACCCACTACTATCACCAATCACCACTACCACCACTCAACTACCACCACCCACTACTTCACTACCAATTACTACCAACAATCTACCATCACCACCAATTCACTCTCACTATCACCACCACCCACTACTATCACCACCCACCCACCACTCACCACCACCAACTAATTACTACTCACCACCAATCTAATTACCATCACCAACAACTACTCATATCACCACCAATCTAATTACCATCACCACCACAATTACTATCACCACCACCCACCATCACCACCACCCACTACTATCACCACCACCACCACTATCACCACCAACCTAATACTATCACCACCACCACTACTACCACTTCACCCACTACTACCACCACTCCACCACTATCACCAATTCACCACTACCACCAATTCACTACTATCACCACCACTACTATCACCACCCACTACTACCACCACCCACTACTATCACCACCACTACTACCAATTTCACTACTACACCACCCACTACTAGCAACACCAATCTAATTACCAGCACCACCCACTACTATCAATTAACCACTACTACCATTACCACCACTACCACCAATCAATTACTACCACCAATTCACTACCACTCACTACTATATCACCACCCACCACTAGCACCAATCTAATCACTAGCAACCAACTTACTACCACCACACAACTACCACCACTACCTCACTCATCACATACTACTACCAGCCACTACTACCAACTACCAATACTAAGACCACCCACTACTATCACCACCACCCACCACTATCATTCCACCACCATTACTTCACCACCACCCACTACTACCACCACCACAACTACCACCACCCACAACTACCACCACCCACAACTACCACCACACAACTACCACCACCCACTACTATCACTACCACCTACCACGAACCACTACCATACTTACCACCACCCACATACTTACCACCACTACCAACTACTTACCACCACCCACCACTACTTCTACCACCACTACCACCACATTTACCACCACCACCACTCATTTCACCACCACTACCACCACCCACAACTCACCACCAACCACAACTACCACCAACTAATTACTATCACTACCACCTAACTACGAACCACCACCACACTACTTACCACCACCACCCACAACTACCATCACCTGCCAACCCACCACGCACATACTATCACTACCACCTACCACAAACCACTACCACCACTACTTACCACACTACCACCAGTACTTACTCACCACCACAACTACCACCCAACAATTAACAGTAGCGAAACTGTTTTGTACCCTCCTAAACGCCCACAGTCTAACCGTCTATTGTCAACAAGGCTGATCCCTGGCGCGCTTCTCTCTCTCTCTCTCTCTCTCGCGTTCAGGTATTCACTATTTCAGTCTTTTGTCTATCCATCCGTCTATCTGTCTGTCTGTCTGTCTGTCTGTCTGTCTGTCTCTTTCTCAGTCTCTTTCTCAATAGTTTAGTCACTACTACTGTGTGTGTGTGTGTGTGTGTGTGAGAAGAGAGTGAGGGCGTGTGTAGTACAGTGTGTACGCTCTCCCAAGGTGTGTGTGAGAGAGAGCCACAGGTATTGATTCAGGTACAAGGGAGGGAAGGGGGGGGCGGGTTAAATGAATGACCCTAAGTGGCACCTTCCACAATTGGAGCGTCTGGCCCCCTGTGAGTGCCACTTTGACAGAGTCGTGGCCTAGTGCCTCACCTGAGCGGTTCTTAGCCCCTTATAGTGCCAGCCCTGGATCGTGCCTATCCCGGGTAGTGCCATCTTCCAACTAGTGCCTACCAGGATAGGCACTAGTTGGAAGATGGCACCACAACTGTTGGATGTTAGAGCACGAGGCCCTCTGGCGGGGTGACCAATGACTTGTGGGGGAGACAGGCACACACAGATAGACAGAGACAGACAGACAGACACAGACAGACAGACACAGACAGACACAGATAGGCAGACAGACAGACAGACAGATAGATAGATAGATAGATAGTGTGTGTGTGTGTGTGTCCCATACACACTTTCAGGTATGTAATCTTGTAGAGGTAGTGTTGTACTGTGTGTATGGAAAGATGCTGCACATGTAGACAGTGTTGTAGCAGGTGTGTGTTGTATTGTAGTACAGGTAGACTGTGATGGTGTGGGTGTGTAGTATGGTGATAAGCCTCTGTGTGTGTGTGTGTGTGTGTGTGTGTGTGTGTGTGTGTGTGTGTGTGTGTGTGTGTGTGTGTGTGTGTGTGTGTGTGTGTGTTGTAACTATATCTAAATAATGTCTGAAATAAATGATTGATGATGAGTGAAAAAAAAATAAAAACATGAACAAATTCTTGGAACAAAATTTCATAAATAGTGACTGAAAAATTATGAAAAACGAAGGATATTTCTGAGAGGAAGACTGAAATAATATGATAAATAATACTGTTTGAAAAAAAAAATATATTGTTTAATTATGATATAGGTGTATGATTACTTATTGTACTGATGCTTAAGAATATAATGATGATGATGATGATGATGATGATGATGATGATGATGATAATACCAGCAACATTAATTCGCGGACTAACACAAAGACGGACACGTGTAAATAAACAATAGAGTAACGTAAAACAGAGAAGAAATAACGAATAACAAGAAAAGGAATAGAAGGTAGAAGAGGAAGAGACAGATTAGTGAGGGGGGGGGGCTCTGAGACTGGGAAAGACGCCGGAAAGGTGGCAGCTAAATAAGGAACAGGAAGACGAGCAGGGCAGACAGGAAAGGAAGGGGGGAGGGAGGGGGAAGAGGTGTGTAGAGAGGCAAGAGTGTATTATGGAGAGAGACAGATGGAGGGGAGAAGAGAGAAAGTGGGGGATAAGAGAGAGATGGGAGGTAGGAGAGAGAGAGAGAGAGGGTAAAGGTGGCAAAAACTGTTATGTTTATGCATGTGTATGTCTGTGTATGTGTAGTATGTAGGTATTTGTGTATACTAGTCTCTGTTTATACGTGAGAGAGAGAGAGAGAGAGAGAGGCAAGTGCTGGCTGGCCCCATGGTTGAGTCTGCCAGCTAGTGATAACACCTTTACGTCAGACTCAATTTCATGGCGATCGTAATGCTGCCCACTGCTGATTAATGGGGCGGGAGGCTATGGGCTGGGTTAGTAACGGGTGGGGGTGTGGGTTTAAGACTATGGGGGTCAGATCCTGGTGTGAGAGAGAGAGAGAGAGTCACTTTCTCCTGATTGGCTCCTCTGATAGTGTTTACACGAGACGACTATGGATCTCTGCCTGGGAAGTACATGGACGACCCTGAGCCTCTTAAACGTGTAGACGCCTCACTCATGCCCCCCACCCCTCCCTCCCCTCCTCCTACTACTACATACAGCCTGGTGTGGCCTGAAACCTCCTCCTCCTCCTCATCCAGGTCCCCCACCATCACGACCCTTCAGGACTAATAACCCTCCCCTTGCAAACTTCAGGACATTGTTAGGGAGTTGCCGCACTCTGCTTTTAACCATTGGACTATACATGGACTCTTCCCTGAGTACAGTTACTCATCCTTCACTCTCTGTAACTTGTTAGTACACTCAGTGGTTCCCCAGGCATGAACTGCTCTCACTTTCCTGTCCAGCGGAATGTAATGCTCGGCGTTTCACATTACATCAATACAACGGGGCGCCTGCTTGTGTTACTGTAGGGTGCAGGTGTGGTCATTAATATGGGTGACACAGTGCAGCGGCCTTAACACACTCCCCGCCACCGTGTATATGTACTGAACCTCTATCGCCTTTAAGACAGTTTTGATGACATTATAATGCATGTTCTGAGGCGGTGTGGCCCCGATACTCCCTGTTTGATGACTGAACCTCCATTGTTTCTAGGAGTGTGGACCTGTACAGTTTCTGGCCACATATGGTCCAGTTTGAGGCCTTCTCTTGGTAATTACTTGTGATCGTCTTAAGAGGATGTTGGACAATTATTAAAATTCTTGTTTTAAAGTTCGCGACAAGAAAGTTTTTAAGTTTCGGTATGTTTGTGTGTCCTGACTCGAACAGATTATGCTTGTCTTTTAATATGGAAAGGTGAATAAAACACACACACACACACACACACGCACATACACACATACGCACACACCCACACACGCACATACACACACCCACACACACACCTGGTCACCAGTCAAACACCCTAAGTGAACAGTCACGATCCTCGAGTGAAAAAGTACTGGATTGAGTTATACAGTAGATATTCCAACCAGCACCCCAGGCAGACGTGACGGTGTGTGTCTCTCTCTCTCTCTTCTCTTTCTTTCTTTTCCTTTCTGGTAGGAAGAGGGACTGGATAGAAGGGGAGGGGGGGGTTGGGCCACCACTTAGGGGAAGGGAGGGAAATATAAGGAGGTTCACTTGGTCTCATTAATGTAGGGTGTTGGTGAGAGAGGGGGTGGTGGTGGGGGAGGTAGAGAGGGAGGAAGGGAGGATGGTGGGGGGAGGGGTGGTTAGAGAGGACGGAGGAAGGGGATGGTGGGGAGGTGTTGTAGAGAGGAGGAAGGGAGGATGGTGGGGGAGGTAGAGAGGGAGGAAGGGAGGATGGTGGGGGAGGTGTTGTAGAGAGGGAGGAAGGGGAGGATGGTGGGGGAGGTGTTGTAGAGAGGGAGGAAGGAGGGGATGGTGGGGGAGGTGTTGTAGAGAGGGGAGGGGATGGTGGGGGGGTAGGGAGAGAGAGGGAGGATGGTGGGGAGGTGTTGTAGAGAGGGAGGAAGGGAGGGGAGGGAGGATGGGTGGGGGGGAGGTGTTGTAGAGAGGGGGGAGAAGGAGGATGGTGGGGGAGGTGTTGTAGAGAGGGGAGGTGGTGGGGGGAGGTGTAGAGAGAGGAGGATGGTGGGGGGAGGTGGGTTGTAGGAGGGGAGGATGGTGGGGGGAGGTGTTGTAGAGAGGGGAGGAAGGAGGATGGTGGGGGAGGTGTTGTAGAGAGGGAGGAAGGGAGGAGGAGGATGGGGAGGTGTTGAAAGGAGGATGGTGGGGAGGTGTTGTAGAGAGGGGAGGAAGGAGGAGGAGGAGAGTGGGGAGGCCAGAGAGGGAGGAAGGGAGGATGGAGGGGAGGTGTTGTAGAGAGGGAGGAAGGGAGGAGGGAGGATGGTGGGGAGGTGTTGTAGAAAGGGAGGATGGTGGGGAGGTGTGTAGAGAGGGGAGGAAGGGAGGGAGGGAGGATGGTGGGGAGGTAAGGAGAAAGGAGGATGGTGGGGAGGTGTTGGAGAGAGGAGGAAGGGAGGATGGTGGGGGAGGTGTTGTAGAGAGGGGAGGAGGGAGGGAGGGAGGATGGTGGGGAGGTGTTGTAGAGAGGGAGGAAGGGAGGGAGGAGGATGGTGGGGAGGTGTTAGAGAGGAGGAAGGGAGGATGGAGAGGTTGTGGAGAGGGAGAAGGGGAGGATGGGTGGGGAGGTGTTAGAGAGAGGGAGGAAGGGAGGGGGGAGGATGGTGGGGGAGGTGTTGTAGAAAGGGAGGATGGTGGGGGAGGTGTTGTAGAGAGGGAGGAAGGGAGGATGGTGGGGGAGGGGTTAGAGAGAGGGGAGGGAGGAGGATGGTGGGGAGGTGTTGTAGAAAGGGAGGATGGTGGGGGAGGGTGTTGTAGTGAGAGGGAGGAAGGAGGATGGTGGGAGGTGGTGTAGAGAGGGGAGGAAGGGAGGGGGAGGAGGATGGTGGGGAGGTGTTGGGGAGAGGGGAGGATGGTGGGGAGGTGTTGTAGAGAGGGAGGAAGGGAGGATGGTGGGGGGAGGTGTTGTAGAGAGGGGAGGATGGTGGGGAGGTGTTGTAGAGGGGAGGGGGGAGGAGGAGGGGATGGTGTTTGAGAGGGAAGGGAGGGGATGGTGGGGGAGGTTGTAGAGAGGGGAGGGAGGTAGGGGGAAGGGTGGGGAGGGGCAGAGAGGAGGGAGGGGATGGTGGGGAGGTGCAGGAGAGAGGGAGGAGGGGGGGATGTGGGGAGGGGTAGAGAGAGGGGAGGGAGGGGGGATGGTGGGGAGGTACAGAGAGGGAGGAGGGATGGTGGGGGAGGTGTTAGAGGGGGAGGGAGGGTAGGGGGGATGGTGGGGGGTTGTAGAGAGGGATGGGGGGGGGAGAGGGGAGGGAGGTTGGGGATGGGTGGGGAGGGTTGTAGAGAGGGGAGGGAGGTAGGGGGATGGTGGGGAGGTGTTGTAGAGAGGAGGAGGGGGGATGGTGGGGAGGGGTAGAGAGGGGAGGGAGGTGGATGGTGGGGAGGTAGAGAGGAGGGAGGGGAATGGTGGGTAGGTGTTGTAGAGGAGGAGGGGGATGGTGGGGAGGTGTTGTAGAGAGGGAGGAGGTAGGGGAAGGGAAGTGTAGGAGGAGGAGGGGGATGGTGGGGAGGTGTTGTAGAGAGGAGGGAGGTAGGCGCTGTAGGATACCAAGCCCGTGCCTCCATTAGCTCTTAATTATTGTACATGTGTAACGTGTCCATGAATAATTTGGTGACTTATTATTATTATTATTATTATTATATTATTATTATTATTATTATTGTTATTGTTGTTGTTGTTATTATTATTATTATTATTATTATTATTATTATTATTATTGTTATTGTTATTATTATTATTATTATTATTATTAGTGTTATTGTTATTGTTATTATTATTATTATTATTATTATTATTATTGTTATTATTATTGTATTATTATTATTATTATTATTATTATTATTATTATTATTATTGTTATTGTTATTGTTATTGTTATTATTAGTGTTATTATTATTATTATTATTATTATTGTTGTTATTATTGTTGTTATTGTTATTGTTAGTGTTTATGGTCCAATAGAGGGCGCTATCATAAATGAATCGCTGTTTTATGTGTATGTATTTAAATTTTACATATATTTTTTCACACGTGCTGACGAGTTTTATGTCGAAGTTTGAGTTTGTTTATATATTTGTGTTTGTAAACGTACGTGTATATAAGCGAGTGTTTGTGTGTGGTGGGATAGAGACGGGTCTCCCTGGAGGCTTTCAGTTTCCCGGTTTTCTCTGATACACTAGTGGGACCATTTTCTGTGGACGTTAGCGACCAGTGCCCCGCCCCGCCCAGCAGAGCACACGCCACAAGGGGAGGACATCCACACACACACACACACACACACACTCACACACACACACACACACACACACACACACGCACACACACACACACACACACACGTATAATTATCAACCTTGGTTAGTTAATTTAAGTTTAGGTAAATTTAGGTCTCGTATAGTTTAGGTAAGTTGTTATAGGTTAAATTTAACTCTTATGATGAAAGATTAAAATAATGTTAGTTAATTTTGGTATAATTTTGTGTTGTTAATTTGTGGTTGATATGAGACGAGTGAAGGGAACCAAGTGAAGATTAGCCCCCCAGCTTATTTGGCCTGATTATACACCTTAACGCTACCAGGGGGGGTTAGGTTAGGTTAGGTTAGGTATGGCTAGGCTAGGTTATGGGTAGGTTAGGTTAACATTCGTGTGGTTAATCATCAGATGAAACAAGTTGGGGTGTCTAATCTTCAGCTGATCCGGTTAAGGTTAGGTCAGAACTGTACGCTCACAAAATGGCTCCTCAAACACATATACTGTTGTGCAAATGGCGTTATGTATACTTGTATAAATACTGGTCTTGGATTTGTTATTATTCGTGTATATAACAGGTTTGTGTACTGTATGTCCTGTATATATATTTTGTTTGCATAGTATTAATATGTGTGTGTGTGTGTGTGTGTGTGTGTGTGTGTGTGTGTGTGTGTGTAGACCAAGAAGTATTTAGACTAACCATGAAAAAAAAATCCTTCAACGCGGGAAATAGTGTCAAGTCAGATTATGTAAGGCGGGTATAGTGCTGACGACGCAACCTGATATACCGTATATAGGAGGTTAATTATCGTTAATATATATATATAGAGAGAGAGAAAGAGAGAGAGAGAGTATATTTTATGAATGATTAGTAATGTATAAGACAATGTGGTAATTAATTGTTCTTGTGTAGCATAATGTGTCTAATAGCCAAGAACATCTAGAATAGCGCGTTAAATAGCGGTTTCTATTCAGCCGACACAAACACAGGTCCAACTTATGCGATTCTGTTGGTGGGATGCGATAGGGGGGAGAGAGGAGGGACGATGGGGGAGAATGAGGGGGTGATGGGCGTGGCTCCCTCCCTCCCTTCCTTCCCGGAGCGTTGTCATGGTGATGGTCGCTAGGCAACTCTCTCTTTCTCTTCTCTCTCGCTCACTCTCAACTCCTCTCCCAACCACGACGCCTTACCACAATTCTCTCTCTCTCTCTCTCTCTCTCTCTCTCTCTCTCTCCGTATATTAATTTTTGTTTGCCTTACATATATATTGTAAAAAGTGCCCCATAAATTAATGTTAAGTCTCTGTGCTCATGACACCATTACTTTTGCCATCATATTATTGCAGCTTAAGAGAGCCATTCAGATACGTCTTCACATCTGCAGTTACGAGAGTTCAACCCCCCCAAAAAATGACTTACGTGCCACCGAGAATCAATCCTTTGTTGTGGTAGCAGAAAGTGAATCATTTAGATGCGTTCTCACAGCTTCATTTACGAGGGAAAAAAAATAATTGATGTGGCTTTTTAGTGACCTCACAGCTCACACACACACAAGGGGGCGTTTATGGTCTTGTTATGGTGTAATTATTGGCGAGGGAGTGAAACAACATGGCTTCTGATTATTGCCTAGTGATTGGCTCTGTGTGTGTGTGTGTGTGTGTGTGTGTGTGTGTGTGTGTGTGTGTGTGTGTGTGTGTGTGTGTGTGTGTGTGTGTGTGTGTGTATTGCCTCGTAAATGTTCCGTTATACCAATTTTTTTTTTCTTTACGTTTGGAGTCTTTTGCACTTGTGTACGTATTCAGGTGCACATAAGCTAACCCTCCCCTCCCCCCTCTGTGTACGTTTATGACCTCGTGAACGTGTGACTGCATACAAATGTACCAATTTTGAAGGGTGCATCTCCATATTGGCACGACACCCACAATATAATCGTAAATTCGCCTCCAATCCTTTGTTCCCATCAGAGAAAACGGATGAGCCAGTGAAGAAGAAAACGTAAGCAGCTGGGTCGTTCAGGGGTGACTAAAGTGCTGGGCTCCCGTCGCTAGGTAGATATTTATTCAGTTAGATCTTCCTAACTTGGGGTTTATTTAAGGGCTTTCAGATGCCCCTTCTAGTTGATAGATAGATAGATAGTTTACCATCATACGAGTTTACATTTTTTTTCACGGAGTACAGTAGACAGTAGAGGTATACAAACAGTGGTAAACCGCAAATCGATTTAAGCCAAGAATATCCCAAGATGGGCATCCAGAGATTTTATTATCACTGAGATTCCAAAGCTAACCGAACTTATCTGAACCATCAGCATTTGGGGGTCCATTAACTCTGGTTAGGTAAGGTTAGGTTAAATTGGGTTAGCTAAGTTAGGTTAAGTTTGTTTAAATTATGTTAGTTTACGTGAGATTAAGTTTAGTTAGGCTAGGTTAAGGTTTGTTTAAGTTAATATGTATATGTTAGGATAGCTTAGGTTAGGTTGGCTTAGGCTGGTTTAGGTTAACTTTAAATTTTGATAGATTAGGTAAAGTTAGTTTAAGTTTGGTTAGATTTAGGTTAGTTTACGATAGGTTAAATTAGGTTAGGTTTAGGGACCTAATAGGACTGGGGCCCATATATAAGCTTTGGGTAGAGCTCCCTTTTAACTTGGCTGATATATAAATAAGTTAAGGGGTTAAGTTACAAACCCAAATGGTCTTTTCTCCATTTATTGATAAACTAAAGAGGTCACAGGCTATTAGTATAAGCACCGTAATTAACACTGTAAGCTGTGAGTGTTAGTTAAGGACAGGGCTCAGCTGAGTTAAGTCACCCTTCCGATTCTCGTGAAAGTCAAGTGATTGGATTATATAAACTAAATGTATTAACCCAAATTTATGTAATTGTTATTGCCATGAGACAGGGGCCAATACACCCATTAGGACTGGGCCCCATTTAACTAACCATCACTCGTCTTGTAGTTTTCTGAATCAACCAAAGAATTGAAGTATTATTATGACTATTGAGTTGAGTCTGAACTGTATATTATATGTATACTGTTGTTGATGTGTATGTATGATATGTAGCATTTACTCGTTTCTTCCATCTTCTTAAATTTTTTTATTTCTTTACCTTTTTGTTTTAGTCTATTTTTAATCTTGTTTTGCTATTTTTCTTCTTTTTTTAATCTACATTTTGATACAGTGCAATACACACACAATATCACACACACACACACACACACAATAATAATATCAATACACACACACACACTCACTCACCTCACTCACTCACTCACTCACTCACCACCACCACCTACTCTCTGGAATTGGACTCGACGAAAAAAAAATATATATATAACGTTATGTTGCTGTGGCCAAGTGGATAAAACTCTCACCTCTCGTCCTAAGGGTGTCTGATTCGCTCCCATTTGTGATTGTGTCCTTAACTTTAGTTTGGCAGGAAGTTAAGGGGGACGAGTGCTGTGGCGGCCAGCACTTATCTCCTTGTTTACCGACGGGAATAGTGTGCAGTGTGCTGTATCCTCACTGCCCTTAAAAGAAACATCTGGGAGGGGTTTGCTATAGTTGTACCACCAAAACCGTTTTATCAGTCATTGTCATGTGGATGGATTAGAAATTAACATCGCAATAAATGTATTTGCCAACTTGACATAATCCTGACAGCTCTGTCCTCTTGTTCCACCTTAATATAACCCATGTTGTACTGCTTCCCTCCCTTATAATATTTTTTTTTCAATTTCCACTATAAATTATGTATTTACTTATAATATAAACGTAAAAAAATAAATAATATAATTAAATATGATGATAACTGTGGTAACATTCTGATATGTCTTATTACCACCATGCTATGTGTACTATTCCAGATGATACTAAATGTTACATAATACTTCCTTGAGATAAATGTACAGTATATATCAGGTGCCTTCAAGAGAGCTCAGGCCCTCAACTGGCTCAGCCATGTTAATATTGTTATTATCGGCTCTGTGTCTGTGTTCTTCTGACTAAATAAACTGTTTCAATATCAATAATATATATACAGTATATCAATAACAGAGAGAGAGAGTATGACCTATATTGGTGACCTGAAATGACTACCTTGAGTACCTTTACCCCTCAACAACAAGTGAGTTAACGATCGCCTCTCCCTTTCTTCCAACAGAGGGCGGCGGAGGGAGCGAGTACCCGTATTTGAGGGAGATGAAGGAGCGGCTGCTGCTGTCCCGTGACCCACCACTGGCCAGCATGGACGAGTCATCTCCTCACGATGCCACCGACAACCAGATGCTGGAGGTCCATCAGACTCCTGTAGGAACCGTCGTGCAGTGAGCTCCTCTGTCCCCTTTGTTTCCCCCTTCTCACCCTCCTCCTCCCCCTCCCTCCTCCGTCTCTATCCTACCAGCCAACTATCCCCTTTGCTCTCCTTCTTCCTCCCTACTTCTCCGTCCTCTCTTCCTGGTACTGAACTCCTCGTCTAGCCCTTACCCTCATCCTGGTACTGAACTCCTCGTCTAGCCCTTACCCTCTTCCTGGTACTGAACTCCCTGTCTAGCCCTTACCCTCATCCTGGTACTGAACTCCCTGTCTAGCCCTTACCCTTCCTGGTACTGAACTCCTCGTCTAGCCCTTACCCTCTTCCTGGTACTGAACTCCCTGTCTAGCCCTTACCCTCTTCTGTACTGAACTCCTCGTCTAGCCCTTACCCTCTTCCTTGTACTGGTGTTGACCTGTATGTGTTAGGTCGATAAGGTTGTGTTTTCCTCTGTACTGCCGTGTCCCTCACAACTAATTTTTTTTAAACTCTGGTTGAAGCACGGCGACCCTCTTGAACGGTAGTGGGGTTTTAAAACTCCGGGCGCTAGACTCTTCTGTTTTTAAGTCTTATGTCACCCACCTACAACTCTCTTTCATCATCCACCTCTAACCTCTACCTCATCCACCTCTAATTACCTCATCCACCTCTTACCTTCTCACCCACCTCATCCAACTTGTCATCCACATCTTTACCTCCTCACCCACCTCTCATCTATCTCCTCATCCACCTCTATCTTCATTCATCCATTTCACCATCACTCACCCACGATTCCCCATCCTGCCTTCCTCATTCCCTTTATATCCCATACTTGACCCACCTCTCTCTCTCTCTCTCCCACCACTTTTCCTCGTAAGGTTTAATTGGCTGTTTTTACCTGAGTCTTACCTGTGTTTTATCTGTTTTTTTTCTTTATTTACTCATTAAGTTGTTTATTGGTTTATAGTTGTGTATTTGTTTGTTTCTTCAAGTCTTTAATTTGGGTTTGTTTATTTATTGTTTGTTTTCATGGTTTATCTTTTCTGCCATCAGCTTAAGCTTATATGTGTTGTGTTCCTCAAGCTTTTTTGTTTACCTCAGCTGTTTTTTGGGGTATTGTGTTGAGGAAGAGTTAAGTGAGGGAGAGAAGAGAGGGAGATGGGAGGGAGAGGGAGAGAAGAGGGAGTGGAGGGAGAGAGAGAGGGAGATGGGAGTAGGGAGGGTAGGAGAGAGGGAAGGTGAGAGAAATGAAAAGAGGTTAAAGTGGGAGAGAGAAGTGAGGGAGAAAGAGAGACGGGGAGGGAAGAGAGGGGAAACAGAAAGTAAGAGGCATAGGAGGGTGAAGGGAAAACGAGAGAAATGGGAAGGAGAAAGTAGAGAGAGAAAAGCGAGGGGAAAGAAAATGATTTGATGGAAGAGAGAGAGAGAGAGAGAGAGAGAGAGAGAGAGAGAGAGAGAGAGACCAAAGGAAATGAGGGAGAGTTTAAAGGAATGAGACAAAGGAAGGGAGGGAGGAGAGGCCGATAACAAATGAGAGGAATAGGTAGGGAGGAGGGAGGTTAGAGTAAATGAGAGGAGGAGGAGGGGGGGCAGTGAGAATTAGTAAAGGCCATTAAAACCATATAAGCTGCCTCAAGGAGGAGGCACTTCTTCTCTCTCTCTCTCTCTCTCTCTCTCTCTCTCTCTAACTGCGGGAGTAAGAGAGTAGTCCTTAGGGTGAACAAGAAGGAATGAGGAGAAAGGGAGAGCTGGATGTTAGGGGAGAGAGAGAGAGAGAGAGAGAGAGAGAGAGAGAGAGAGAGGTACTAGTGGGGGGGAAGGAAGAAGACTTGACATTTCTTGTTGCCTCCTTAGTAACACACACACACACACACACACACACACACACACACTATATATGGAAGGTTTGGTGGCACTATGGCTGGTGTCATCTGCTCCTCCTGGCACCATTGGCACTCCCACGGGTGGAGGGCAGTGCCACAACTTTGATCAATATATTAGTCTTCCCTTGACCGCCTTGCCTGCACGCTTTATGTCTTAATGTATTTTAGGTGAAAAATTATTGTATCTCTCGACCTCCTCCCCACCCCCTCGCCCCCTCCCCCTCACCTCGCCTCCCTCTCCTCGACCTCCTCCCTCCCTCGACCTCCTCCTCCCCACTCCCTCCTCCCTCGACCTCCTCCTCCCCTCCCTCCCTCCCTCCCCCCCCTCCCCCTCGTGTGTGTGTGTGTGTGTGTGTTGAGGAGACGTCATCAGCCTGTTAGAGTATTGTTGTTAATAATAGGGTGTAGTGGTGGTGTTGACATGGTGGTGTTGACAGTGGTGGTGTTAGTGGTGTGTTGACAGTGGTGGTGTTGACAGTGTGTAGTGGTGGTATTGACAGTGGTGGTGGTGGGCAGTGGTGGTGTAGTGATGGTGGCAGTGGTGGTGTTAGTGGTGGTGGCAGTGGTGGTGTTAGTGATGATGGCAGTGGTGGTGTGACAGTGGTGGTGTAAGTGATGATGGCAGTGGTGGTGTTAGTGGTGGTGGCAGTGGTGGTGTGTTAGTGATGATGGCAGTGTTGTTGTTGACAGTGGTGGTGTTAGTGATGACAGGTGTGGTGTTGACAGTGGTGGTGTTAGGATGATGGCAGTGGTGCTGTTAGTGGTGGTGGCAGTGTTGTTGTTGACAGTGGTGGTGCGTGATGATGGTGCGGTGGTGTTGACAGTGGTGGTGTTAGTGATGATGGCAGTGGTGCTAGGGTGTTGGTGGTGTTGTTGGTGACAGTGGTGGTGTAGTGGATGATGGCAGTGGTGGTGTTGACAGTGGTGGTGTTAGTGATGTGATGGCAGTGGTGCTGTTAGTGGGGTGGGTGTTGTTGTGACAGTGGTGGTGTTAGTGATGATGGCAGTGGTGGTGTTGACAGTGGTGTGGTGAGTGATGATGGCAGTGGTGGTGTTAGTGGTGGTGTTAGTGGTGTGCCAGTGGTGGTGTTAGTGGTGGTGGCAGTGGTGGTGTTAGTGATGATGGCGGTGGTGGTGTTGACAGTGGTGGTGTTAGTGATGATGGCAGTGGTGGTGGTGTAGTGGGTGCCATGGTGGTGTTAGGGTGGTGGGTGGTGGTGTTAGTGGTGGTGGCAGTGATGATGGCAGTGGTGCTGGTGGTGGTGTTAGTGGTGGTGGGCAGTGGTGGTGTTAGTGATGATGGCAGTGGTGGTGTTGACGTGCGGTGGTGTTAGGGTGATGATGGCGGTGGTGGTGTTATGGTGGTGCCAGTGGTGTTAGTGGTGGTGGCGGTGGTGGTATTGGTGGTGGTGGCGGTGATGATGGCAGGGTGCTGTTATGGTGGTGTTAGTGGTGGTGGCAGTGGTGGTGTGATGATGGTGGTGGTGGTGTTAGTGGTGGTGCCAGTGGTGTTTAGTGGTGGCAGGGTGGTGTTAGTGATGATGGCAGTGGTGGTGTTGATGGTGGTGGTGTTAGTGATGATGGCAGTGTTGTTCATAGTGTGGTGGTGACGTGTTGTTGTTGACAGTGGTGGTGGTGTGGTTGACAGTGGTGGTGACAGTGTTGTTGTTGACAGTGGTGGTGGCAGTGTTGTTGTTGACAGTGGTGGTGGCAGTGTTGTTGTTGACAGTGGTGGTGACAGTGTTGGTTGATGGTGGTGGTGACAGTGTTGTGTTAAGTGGTGGTGACAGTGTTGTTGTTGACAGTGGTGGGTGGTGGTGGCAGTGTTGTTGTTGACAGTGGTGGTGACAGTGTTGTTGTTGACAGTGGTGGTGACAGTGTTGTTGTTGACAGTGGTGGTGACAGTGTTGTTGTTGACAGTGGTGGTGACAGTGTTGTTGTTGACAGTGGTGGTGGCAGTGTTGTTGTTGACAGTGGTGGTGACAGTGTTGTTGTTGACAGTGGTGGTGTAGTGGTGGTGGCAGTGTTGTTGTTGACAGTGGTGGTGGCAGTGTTGTTGTTGACAGTGGTGGTGACAGTGTTGTTTGACAGTGGTGGTGAGTGTTGTTGTTGACAGTGGTGGTGACAGTGGTTGTTGTTGACAGGTGGTGGGTTGAAGTGGTGGTGTGGTGGCAGGTTGTTGTGACAGTGGTGGTGACTGTTGTTGCTGACAGTGGTGGTGTTAGTGATGATGCAGTGTTGTTGGTGGTGGTGACAGTGTTGTTGACAGTGGTGGTGACTGTTGTTGTGATGGTGGTGGTGACGGTGTTGTTGTTGACAGTGGTGGTGGTAGTGTTGTTGATGGTGGTGGACAGTGTTGTTGTTGACAGTGGTGGTGACAGTGTTGTTGTTGACAGTGGTGGGACAGTGTTGTTGGACAGTGGTGGTGATAGGTTGTGTTGACAGTGGTGGTGACAGTGTTGTTGTTGACAGTGGTGGTGACAGTGTTGTTGTTGACAGTGGTGGTGTTAGTGGTGGTGGGTGTTGTTGACAGTGGTGGTTGTGGTGGTGGTGAGTGTTGTTGTTGCTGACAGTGGTGGTGACGGTGTTGTTGTGACAGTGGTGACAGTGTTGTTGTTGACAGTGGTGGTGACAGTGTTGTTGTTGACAGTGGTGGTGTTAGTGGTGGTGGCAGGTTGTTGACAGTGGTGGTGTTAGTGGTGGTGTTGACAGGTGGTGACAGTGTTGTTGTTGACAGTGGTGGTGGTAGTGTTGTTGACAGTGGTGGTGACAGTGTTGTTGTTGACAGTGGTGGTGACAGTGTTGTTGTTGACAGTGGTGGTGGTGGTTGACAGTGGTGGTGACAGTGTTGTTGAGGATGGTGGTGACAGTGTTGTTGTGACATGGTGGTGACAGTGTTGTTGTGACAGTGGTGGTGACAGTGTTGTTGTGACAGTGGTGGTGGTAGTGTTGTTGACAGTGGTGGTGGCAGTGTTGTTGTTGACAGTGGTGGTGACAGTGTTGTTGTTGACAGTGGTGTGACAGGTTGTTGTTGACGTGGTGGTGACAGGTTGTTGTGAGGGGTGGTGTGTGGTGGTGTGTTGACGTGGTGGGTGGTGGTGTTGACAGTGGTGGTGACAGTGTTGTTGTTGACAGTGGTGGGTGTGCTGTAGTGGTGGCAGTGTTGTTGTTGACGGTGGTGGTGTAGTGTTGTGTGTGGTGACAGTGTTGTTGTTGAGGTGGTAGTGTTGTTGACAGTGGTGGTGACAGTGTTGTTGTTGATGGTGGTGGTAGTGTTGTTGACAGTGGTGGTGAGCAGTGTTGTTGTTGACAGTGGTGGTGGTAGTGTTGTTGATGGTGGTGGTGGCGTGTGTGTGTGCAGTGTTGGTGTTGTGAGGTGGTGGTGGTAGTGTTGTTGACAGTGGTGGTGACAGGTTGTTGTTGACAGTGGTGGTGACAGTGTTGTTGTTGACAGTGGTGGTGACAGTGTTGTTGTTGACAGTGGTGGTGAGGGTGGTGGCAGTGTTGTTGTTGACAGGTGGTGTTAGTGGTGTGTTGACAGTGGTGGTGACAGTGTTGTTGTTGACAGTGGTGGTGACAGTGTTGTTGTGATGGTGGTGTTAGTGGTGGTGGCAGTGTTGTTGTTGACAGTGGTGACTGTTGTTGACAGTGGTGGTGAGTGTTGTTGTTGACAGTGGTGGTGGTAGTGTTGACAGTGTGGTGGCAGTGTTGTTGCTGACAGTGGTGGGGTGTTGACAGTGGTGGTGACAGTGTTGTTGAAGGCAGTGTTGTTGGACAGTGGTGGTGACAGTGTTGTTGTTGACAGTGGTGGTGAGTGTTGTTGTGACAGTGTTGGGGTGGTGTTAGTGGTGGTGAGTGTTGTTGTTGACAGTGGTTGACAGTGTTGTTGTTGACATGGTGGTGTGTGTGAGGAGTGTTGTTGACAGTGTTGTTGTTGACAGTGGTGGTGACAGTGTTGTTGTTGACAGTGGTGGTGACAGTGTTGTTGGACAGTGGTGGTGACAGTGTTGTTGTTGACAGTGGTGGTGTTAGTGGTGGTGACGGTTGTTGTTGACAGTGGTGGTGACAGTGTTGTTGTTGACAGTGGTGGTGACAGTGTTGTTGGGACAGTGGTGGTGACAGTGTTGTTGTTGACAGTGTGGTGAGTGTTGTTGTTGACAGTGGTGGTGTTAGTGGTGGTGACGTGTTGTTGTTGACAGTGGTGGTGACAGTGTTGTTGTTGACAGTGGTGGTGACAGTGTTGTTGTTGACAGTGGTGGTGATGGGTTGTTGACAGTGGTGGTGACAGTGTTGTTGTTGACTGGTGGTGACAGTGTTGTTGTTGACAGTGGTGGTGACAGTGTTGTTGTTGTGACAGTGGTGGTGGCGTTGACAGTGGTGGTGACAGTGTTGTTGTTGACAGTGGGTGACAGTGTTGTTGGCTGTGACGGTTGGTTGATAGTGGTGGTGACAGTGTTGTTGCTGATGGTGGTGGTGGCAGGTTGTTGTTGACAGTGGTGGTGACAGTGTTGTTGTTGACAGTGGTGGTGACAGTGTTGTTGTTGACAGTGGTGGTGTTAGTGGTGGTGACGTGTTGTTGTTGACAGTGGTGGTGACAGTGTTGTTGTTGACAGTGGTGGTGACAGTGTTTGACAGGGTGGTGACAGTGTTGTTGCTGACAGTGGTGGTGGTTGACAGTGGTGGTTAGGTGGTGACGTGTTGTTGTTGACAGTGGTGGTGACAGGTTGTTGACAGGTGGTGACGGTGTTGTTGTTGACAGTGGTGGTGACAGTGTTGTTGTTGACAGTGGTGGTGACAGTGTTGTTGTTGACAGGGGGTGTTAGTGATGATGGCAGTGTTGTTGACAGTGGTGGTGAGGTTGTTGACAGTGGTGGTGACGTGTTGTTGCTGACATGGTGGTGACAGTGTTGTTGTTGACAGTGGTGGTGATAGTGTTGTTGTTGACAGTGGTGGTGACAGTGTGTTGTGACGGTGGGTGGTGACAGTGTTGGTTGACAGTGGTGGTGTTAGTGGATGGCGTGTTGTTGACAGTGGTGGTACAGTGTTGTTGTTGACAGTGGTGGTGACAGTGTTGTTGACAGTGGTGGTGACAGTGTTGTTGCAGTGGTGATAGTGTTGTTTGACAGTGGTGGTGTTAGTGGTGGTGACGTGTTGTTGTTGACGGTGGTGGTGACAGTGTTGTTGTTGACAGTGGTGGTGTTAGTGATGATGGCAGTGTTGTTGACAGTGGTGGTGACAGTGTTGTTGTTGACAGTGGTGGTGATAGTGTTGTTGTTGACAGTGGTGGTGTTAGTGGTGGTGACGTGTTGTTGTTGACAGTGGTGGTGACAGTGTTGTTGTTGACAGTGGTGGTGGCAGTGTTGTTGTTGACATGGTGGTGACAGTGTTGTTGTTGACAGTGGTGGTGTTAGTGATGATGGCAGTGTTGTTGACAGTGGTGGTGATGTTGTTTTGGTGGTGGTGACTGTGTTGTTGTTGACAGTGGTGGTGACAGTGTTGTTGTTGACAGTGGTGGTGACAGTGTTGTTGTTGACAGTGATGATGGCAGTGTTGTGAGTGGTGGTGACAGTGTTGTTGTTGACAGTGGTGGTGACAGTGTTGTTGTTGACAGTGGTGGTGACAGTGTTGTTGCTGATAGTGATGATGGCAGTGTTGTTGACAGTGGTGGTGACAGTGTTGTTGACAGTGGTGGTGACAGTGTTGTTGTTGACAGTGGTGGTGGCAGTGTTGTGACAGGTGGTGACAGTGTTGTTGTTGACAGTGGTGGTGGCAGTGTTGTTGTTGGATCTGGTGACATGTTGTTGTTGACAGTGGTGGTGAGGTGTTGTTGTTGACAGTGGTGGTGGCAGTGTTGTTGTGACAGTGGTGGTGACAGTGTTGTTGTTGACAGTGTGGCAGTGTTGTTGTTGACAGTAGTGGTGTTAGTGGTGGTGACAGTGTTGTTGTTGACAGTGGTGGTGACAGTGTTGTTGACAGTGGTGGTAGAGGTGGCGCTGGTAGGCCATTGTCCCTGGTAGAGTCCCATATTGAGATTTTAATTCCCCGGTGTTGACAAGTGTGGTTGGATGGCTCTGTCCCTGGCCTATTCTTACACACTGAATAGAGGGACGGAGGTATGTCCAGGTGGAGGGAAGGGAGGTGTAGGGAGAGGTGAGAGGGGGTGGGGGAGAGGAAGGCAGGAAAGACCCTCCTTCCCCACCCACCCCTTTGTGTCTTTTAAACCCTCCCACCTCTTTTCTCTCCCCACCCTCCTCCTCTCCTATTTCTCTTTCCACACACACACACACACACACACTCACCTCCTCCACCTCCTCCACCCCCTCCACCTCCACCTCCTCCACCTCCCTCCTCCATCCCACCACCCCCCACCACTGAAACACGCTAGCTTCTGTTACAAAAATAAATCAATAAAATAAAAATAAAATAATAAAGTAAATAAGTAAATAAATAAAGAAATGAAATAAACAGAATCAGTTATTTTAAGGTGAAATTATTTACGTATTATACTTGACCTATATTTTGGTTGTGTGATTTTTTTCGTTATTGCATGAAACTTAATTTTGTTTTTAGTGAAGGGAAATTCTATCTTGATTTTTTGAGGGTTAAGACTGGAATTAAATGTTTTTGTTACTGTAATAAGACTGTAACTCCCTGTCCTTGTTACTGTAATAAAATTAACTCACTGTCTCTGTTACTGTAATAAATGTAACTCACTGTCCTTGTTACTGTAATAAGATTAACTCACTGTCTTTGTTACTGTAATAAGACTGTAACTCACTGTCCTTGTTACTGTAATAAGATTAACTCAGTCCTTGTTACTGATGTGACTGTAACTCACTGTCCTTGTTACTGAAATAAGACTAACTCACTGTCCTTTGTAATAAGATCAACTCACTGTCCTTGTTACTGTATTAAGACTGTAACTCACTGTCCTTGTTACTGAAATAAGACTGTAACTCACTGTCCTTGTTACTGTAATAAGACTGTAACTCACTGTCCTTGTTACTGTAAAAGACTAACTCACTGTCCTTGTTACTGAAATAAGACTGTAACTCACTGTCCTTTACTGTATTAAGACTGTAACTCACTGTCCTTGTTACTGAAATAAGACTGTAACTCACTGTCCTTGTTACTGTAATAAGACTGTAACTCACTGTCCTTGTTACTGTATTAAGACTGTAACTCACTGTCCTTGTTACTGAAATAAGACTGTAACTCACTGTCCTTGTTACTGTAATAAGACTAACTCACTGTCCTTGTTACTGTAATAAGACTGTAACTCACTGTCCTTGTTACTGAAATAAGACTGTAACTCACTGTCTCTTATTGCATAAGACTGTAACTCACTGTCCTTGTTACTGTAATAAGACTAACTCACTGTCCTTGTTACTGTAATAAGACTGTAACTCACTGTCCTGTACTGTAATAAGACTGTACCACTGTCCTTGTTACTGAAATAAGACTGTAACTCACTGTCCTTGTTACTGTAATAAGACTGTAACTCACTGTCCTTGTTACTGTAATAAGACTGTAACTCACTGTCCTTGTTACTGAAATAAGACTGTAACTCACTGTCCTTGTTACTGTAATAAGACTGTAACTCACTGTCCTTGTTACTGTAATAAGACTGTAACTCACTGTCCTTGTTACTGTAATAAGACTGTAACTCACTGTCCTTGTTACTGTAAAAGACTGTAACTCACTGTCCTTGTTATCAGATAAGACTGTAACTCACTGTCCTTGTTACTGTAATAAGACTGTAACTCACTGTCCTTGTTACTGTAATAAGACTGTAACTCACTGTCCTTGTTACTGAAATAAGACTGTAACTCACTGTCTTGTTACTGTAATAAGACTAACTCACTGTCCTTGTTACTGTAATAAGACTGTAACTCACTGTCCTTGTTACTGAAATAAGACTGTAACTCACTGTCCTTGTTACTGTAATAAGACTGTAACTCACTGTCCTTGTTACTGTAATAAGACTAACTCACTGTCCTTGTTACTGAAATAAGACTGTAACTCACTGTCCTTGTTACTGAATAAGACTGTAACTCACTGTCCTTGTTACTGTAATAAGACTGTAACTCACTGTCCTTGTTACTGTAATAAGACTGTAACTCACTGTCCTTGTTACTAATAAGACTTATCCTTGTTACTGAAAGACTAACTCACTGTCCTTGTACGTAATAAGACTGTAACTCACTGTCCTTGTTACTGTAATAAGACTGTAACTCACTGTCCTTGTTACTGTAATAAGACTGTAACTCACTGTCCTTGTTACTGTAATAAGACTGTAACTCACTGTCCTTGTTACTGTAATAAGACTGTAACTCACTGTCCTTGTTACTGTAATAAGACTAACTCACTGTCCTTGTTACTGTAATAAGACTAACTCACTGTCCTTGTTACTGTAATAAGACAACTCACTGTCCTTGTTACTGTAATAAGACTGTAACTCACTGTCCTTGTTACTGTAATAAGACTGTAACTCACTGTCCTTGTTACTGTAATAAGACTGTAACTCACTGTCCTTGTTACTGTAATAAGACTGTAACTCACTGTCCTTGTTACTGTAATAAGACTAACTCACTGTCCTTGTTACTGTAATAAGACTGTAACTCACTGTCCTTGTTACTGTAATAAGACTTAACTCACTGTCCTTGTTACTGTAATAAGACTAACTCACCGTCCCTGTTGTTGTAATAAGACTGTAACTCACTGTCCTTGTTACTGTAAGACTGTAACTCACTGTCCTTGTTACTGTAATAAGACTAACTCACGTCTTATGAAACTCACTGTCCTTTGTTACTGTAATAAGACTGTAACTCACTGTATTTGTTACTGTAATAAGTAACTCACTGTCCTTGTTACTGTAATAAGACTAACTCACCGTCCCTGTTGTTGTAATAAGACTGTAACTCACTGTCCTTGTTACTGTAATAAGACTGTAACTCACTGTCCTTGTTACTGTAATAAGACTGTAACTCGCTGTCCTTGTTACTGTAATAAGACTGTAA